>NC_138972.1:10360000-10615000 GCF_055761805.1 Camellia sinensis | reverse complement strand
GTATGCACAACTCACTGGAGAAAATTTAAAGTTTTGCTCCCGCTTTTAGCCCCCTATAATTAATCATGATTTGATTTTTGTCTGAGGTCGTAAGTAATATCATGATTACTGGCTGGTTATGATCGTAATCTATAGGGGCGGGTTCGAGTCATGACAGCCATGGCTAGCCTCGCAGTGAGGGAATGAAATATGATGGGGGATGTTAGTGAGTTTGACTTGCAACTTCGTGAGTCCTCTGAGCAGGCTACCCTGTTCACTGTTATTGCACAACCTATACTTGTTACACAAGTAGTAGATGTACAACATGGTGACCCAAAAGTGGAGACTATTCGGGAGAGAATCTCCAAGGGAAGGGAAGAGAAAAGTTTGAATGTTTATGTTGATGTGAGTGTCCATTATTTTGACTGATTGTTTGTGCTCGAGCCTATTAGAGATGGAGTTCTTCGGGAATTCCACCACTTTCACATTGCGGTGCATCCGAGAGGCAAAAAAAAAATGTACCATGACCTTAGCTGTCAGTTTTCGTAGCGGGGTATAAGGAGGATGTAGCCTCGTTTGTGTCTAAGCGCCTAACTTGTCAGCAAGTCGAGGCCGAACATCAAAAGCTTGTGGGATTATTACAAACTATACCAATTACTGAGTGGAAATGGGAACATGTCAACATGGACATCGTTACGGGTCTTCCTAGAATGCAAAGAGGTAATGATACGATATGGGTGATTGTAAATCGACTCCCCAAGTTAGCCTATTTTCTTGCCATGAGTGTGGGGGATTCTGTTGAATATTTAGCCAAACTTTACATCCATGAAATTATTTGACTTCATGGAGTTCTGGTGAGCATAGTTTCGGATAGAGATCCTTGCTTCACTGCTAGATTGTGGCAAAGTCTTCAAAGCGCCTTGGGTACTCAACTGAATTTTAGTACCACCTACCATCCTCAGACTAATGGACAATTCGAGTGTACCATACAAATTCTAGTAGACATCTTAAAAGCGTATGTGTTAGACTTCAAAGGGTCTTGGGAGAAACACTTTCCTTTAGTTGAGTTTGCTTACAACAATAGTTACGAGGCTAACATTGAGATGGTACCTTTCAAAGCTCTTTACGAGCATCCCTGTAGATCACTGGTTTGTTGGGATGAGGTAGGGGATTCACCTATGCTTGGGCCCGAGTTCGTTCGCGAGACAACCGAGAAGGTAGCTCTTATTTGGAAGAGATTAGTCATGGCTTAGAATCGTCAGAAAAATTATGTTGATCGGAGGCGATAACCGTCATCCTTTCAAGTAGGAAACCATATATTTTTAAGGATCTTGCGTAGGAGGAGATTGATGAGGTTTGGTAGAAGCAGAAAATTATCTCCTCGATTTATTGGCCCTTTTGATATTATAGAGTGGACAGGAGAAGTTGCGTATCGTCTTGCCTTACCACCATAACTCTCTGGAGTGCATAATGTGTTCCACGTGTCAATGCTTCGCAAGTATGAGCGTGATACTTCCGATGTGTTAAATTAGACAGATATTGAGGTTGATAAGGATACGTCTTATGAGGAAAGACCGATTCAAGTTCTAGATACCTGGGAGCAAGTATTGAGGGGTAAGACCATTCCATTAGTCAAAGTGTTGTGGCATCATCACGGTGTTGAGGAATCGACTTAGGAGCGTGAGACCGAGGTATGTGAGAAATACCCAGATTTATTCCAAAATATGTGATGTATCTACTTGTATTGCTTTTCCTTTGACATGTGGTAAACCGAGTGTAACCCATATTTTCTCATTTTTTTTCTTCTTTTGCTACTAGAAATGGTTTGTTCTCTATTTAGGGATTGTTAAGAATTGATGATTATTACGTTGTTATCATATCATTGATGTTGTATTGAGGATTGACGTTGTTTTGAGGGCGAAATTCCTCAAGGGGGAGAGATTGTGACAAGTCGTTTTGGGTGACCACTCGAGCGGAGATGATGTGCTCCCAGTAGTTTGTTTTGTAGGTCGAGGGACCACTCGAGCGAACAAAGGGTTGCTTGAGCGAAGATGAGGGGTTTCTAGTATCTCGTTTTGCAGGCAGAGATACTAAGAGACCTCATTCACCGCTCGAGCGGTCTGCGTGATTTCAACAACTTAAAAAGTCACATTTTAGCTCATTTTTTCCCCTTTTCTTCTCTCTCTCTCTCTCTCTCTCTCTCTCTCTCTTTCTCTGTAATAACCCTCACTTCAACTTAGTCATACTTGCATACATTTATGTATGATCTTGTTTTGTTATGTGCATTTGCAAATCCTGTCTTGTTTTGTTATGTGCATTTGCAAATCCTGTCTTGTTTTGCTTGAGTGTTGCTTGCATGCCTTGTTCTTGCCTGGTGTGTTGCCGAGGTCATCTTAAGCCTAGACACCTTGGAACCTTTCCACACTTAGAACTATCTTGGAACCACTTCGGTTAACCTCCATCTTCACCTTGGCATATTGGCCGAGATGTCATCATCTAGGCCGAGGTGTGCGTCACCTAGGCCGAGATGTGCATCATCTAGGCCGAGATGTTATTATCTAGGCGTTCTAGATCCTTGATCCTTGCACTTAGTGATTTTGTTCCTGGAATGGTATGACCTAGACCGAGGTATGGCACATCTAAGCCAAGGTGTGGCACAGCTTAGTCAAGTGTTGTCCTTCCAAGTCGATGTCGTCGCCACCCTACTTGCCGAAGCTTTGCCCTTAGCCGAGATCATCACTTGTCGGAGTGCTCTTGCCGTCTAGCTTGTTGAACACACTTTGTCATGGTCTTGTCTTGTTAGTCAGTCACCTTTTTGAGTAGAGCCAATCAGCCGATGCCACGTGTCCCAGCAGAGGGTTAAGTCAGTGACTGTCGAGAGAAACATATCATTTTGTATCAAATCTTGCCTTTTAGAGAGAGAGACTCTAGGAAGAAGAAGGTGAAGCGTTTGAGTAAGAGAGTGAACTTCCAAGCTTGATTGTTGGAGTTTGAACCTTTAGATTCGGGTTTTGAGGTTAGAATCTTAATCTACTCTTGTTGTTCTTATTGATCATCTAGCTGCATTGCACGATCGAATCTGTTCTGCATGCCATGCATTGATTTAAAGTTGGTTTTGGAAAGAGAAAATGGTGTTCATGTATTATTGAAGAAAAGTCTTGTTTTGATCCGAAAATTTGCATCTAGAACCATGTTTTTGTGTTTGTTCTCACAAGATCTTTGAATATGGGTGCCCAGGCCCATGTTTTCGAACTCATAGCATGAAGTCTCAGACCTTGTAATAACAAGTTATGATTTTAGCATGCATGTTCTTCACCTTCTCCATCTTCATGTTCTTCATGTTCCTCAAAGGGGAACCCAGATTTTCCCGACTTCGCTTTTGAATGTGGCCGTCGGAACCACACCTCGGCGAGAAGGTGCGGGACCTCAGCCAAGACTTGGTTGATGCCCAGCATATTTTCCCCGAGATAAAAAACAGTGTTTTGTTTTGATTTAACTTAGTTTTGATGATGCCGAGATAATCCGTTTGCATGTGAATCTTGTTTGAAAGTACGTTCAATAGACTTTGCCATGTGTTTGTAGGACTCGGACATTTGCCTTGACCCTGACGTTGAAGAACTAAATGAGTGGTATTTTTAATAAAGCTATGTTATCATGTTTTGATAAGCTTTGCTTTACCTTGTTTTGAAAAGTATTTAATCAAGCATGAATGATTGTCCCTATTTTGTATATCAAGTATTATCTTATTTTGATGACATTCCTGGAAAAGTCCTTAGTGCCAGGGGACTATAATGCAACTGCACATCTTGTTGAGATATCTTCCTTGCTTTGTCTTGTTTTGCCACTGATGGTTTATCGCGTGGGTTTGTTTGTCCAGAATGTCATCATTTGTAATATGTTGATGCTAGTAAGCACCCCTTGAAGCTTTGAAGATTTGTTAGATGGACGAGGTCTATCCCTTATTATATAAAGTTTTGATATGTATTGTTTTGAAAAGACTTCGGCTATTATTCATGTAAACCCCTTTATTATTTATATCATTCACTGAGTATCCAAGCTCACCCTCTCCATATATATATGTAGGTGATGAGAAAGAAGGCGTTGACGCCTAGATGTGATTCGCGAGCTTGTTTTGGATTTTTGTTATGTCGGCTTGACTTGTATTCATGTCGGCAGTCTTGAAAATTATGCTTCTCGACTTGTAATACTTGTATTTTGCATACGTCGGCTTGAGAAGCCTTTTGATCAAGATGTAATTTGTACTCTACTTCATTTGTAACTAAGCTGTAACCCATGCGAAGATGTATGCTATTTCATTTGACTTATGCACAGCTCTTATGGACTAATTAGATTTATATGTATTGCTTCCGTACTTGTGAGCCCCATATATTTATACTCTGTTTGTGTGTGAACTTTTGAAAGTTGGCCTTCGGTAATCTCGGATTACTGGCCATCACGGCACCATCCTACTAGGGGCGGTTTGGGGTCGTGACAGAATGGTATCAGAGCACAAGTTCCTTAGTATACGTTATTCACACACTTTAGGATTTCCCCTTAGAAGGATGTTAGGATTGCATCATATTGCTTGCTATTTGAACAAGGTGTGCAACGTCTCGGCATGCTTAATTGTTACTTGCCTACGTGTTTATTTGTTCATTTTGTTTTAAAGTCACATTTTGCATACTCATAGCATCATGAGGAGAGGTAGACCTCCAATTGGCCGAGATCAGTCCGTGGACAGATTAGACAGACTGGAAAGGTTAGTTGAAGGTTTGGCCCGCGAGTTAAGGCAGACAAGACAGCAGTACGCTAGTGCTACTTCGACTCAGGCTGAGTAGACAAACAGCCGAAATGTAGTTTCGCCTCCACCTCCGCCTCCTCCAGTACCACAAGTACTCCCACAGCCAGCCTTATATGGGGACGGCACAATAGCGTTGATCAGAGAGTTCAAGAAAATGAAGCCACCGAGATTCCAAGGGGGTATAGAGCCGATGAAAGCCGAAGCGTGGGTTTTGGAAATGGAAAAGCTGTTCGAGATCTTTCCAAGCACCGACACCCAGAAGGTGACATTAGCAGCCTTTACACTAGATGACGACGCTCGCAGATGGTGGATGATGGTTCGAGAAGGCAATCCAAACTTGACCTGGACCCGATTTTTGGAGTTGTTTTACACCAAGCAGTTTCCCCTAAGTGTTCGAGATCGCAAGACTACCGAATTTCAGACTTTGACACAAGGTAATAGAACAGTAGCTGAATATGACCGTGCCTTTACCGAGTTGGCGAGGTATGCACCCCACATGGTCAACGATGAATATATGAAGGCTAGGAAGTTTGAAAGTGGGCTTCGTGGACCGATACAAGACCGGGTTAACATGCTCAACATGCCGACTTATGCCGGAGTATTGGACAATGCCATTCTGGCCGAAGCTAACTTGAACAGATACCAGAGTTCAGGAGAGAGCCAGAGGAAGAGACAGAATTATGACAATCGCCGAGCGCAATTTGGTACCAAGAAGAAAGTGAATGTTGGCAGTTCAAGCTACTCAAGGCAGGAAAGTGGTACTAAGCCGACATGTTCGAGTTGTGGGAAGCCACATTTCGGGGTCTGTCGTCGGGCGTCTGGAGCTTGTTATGAATGTGGGGAAATAGGTCATTTTGTGAGGGACTGTCCTAAAACAAGAGCTGATGATAGTAAGAAAGATGAGAATACCTCGGGTTCCGTACAGAAAGGTAACGTTGGGAAAGGACAGATGAGGCAAGGCAGAGTTTTTGCACTAGTACCAGGAGACACTCAGAATGCTGAGACAGTGGTGTCAGGTATACTCCCAATTTGCTCTCAAAATGCATATATATTGATTGATTCGGGTTCTACACATTCATTCGTTTCTACTAAGTTTGCCGAGAAGATTAATAAGAAACTAGAACCCCTTGATTATGTGTTATCTGTGTCTACTCCATCTGGGAGATCTATGAATGTTGCATCCATCTATCGAGCATGTGTTGTTGTGATTGGGAATGTTGAATTGTTAGCTGATTTAATGCCATTGGACATAACTCATTTTGATGTTATATTGGGAATGGATTGGTTAGTGGCAAATCACGCATCCATAAATTGTGTTTCTAAAAGTGTCACGTTAAAACTCCCAAACCTAATCGAGGTCACGTTTCAGGGTAAAGGAGTAGTATCCCCACCTTACTTAATCTCATCCATGAAAGCCTATAGGTTGATCCAAAAAGGGTGTCAAGGTTATTTGTGTAGTGTGCTAAGTAATCTGAATGGAAGTGTTGAGTTAGCCGACGTCCCCGTCGTTAATGAGTTCCCCGACGTCTTTCCAAATGATTTGCCGGGTCACTTAGTTGATAGAGAGGTAGAGTTTACTGTTGACATCATGTCGGGAACCCAGCCTATCTTTAAAGCACCATATATGATGGCCCCCGCCGAGCTTAAGGAACTGAAACTCCAACTACAAGAGTTGCTAGATAAGGGTTTTGTTAGGCCGAGCACTTCACCTTGGGGAGCACCCGTCTTGTTTGTTAAGAAGAAGGATGGTACACTTTGTCTTTGTATTGATTACCGGGAACTAAATAAAGTAACCATTAAGAATAAGTACCCGTTACCAAGGATAGATGATTTGTTTGATTAGTTGCAAGGAGCACGAGTCTTTTTCAAAATTGACCTTAGGTCAGGCTACCATCAGAATAAGGTTAAAGCCAAGGATGTTGAGAAGACCGCTTTTTGGACGAGGTATGGCCACTATGAGTTTTTAGTAATGCCTTTTGGAGTGACCAATGCCCCTGCAGCATTTATGGATTTGATGAACAGAGTCTTTAAGCCATATCTAGATGAGTTTGTGGTTGTCTTCATCGATGATATATTGATCTACTCTAAGAGTAAAGCTGAACACAAGGATCATTTGAGACTTACCTTACGGACTTTGAGGGATCGGAAATTGTATGCTAATTTTAACAAGTGTGAGTTTTGGCTTTCCACTATTTCATTTTTGGGTCATGTAATTGATGAAGATGGTATTTCGGTCGATCCTAGTAAAATTGAAGCCGTTGTGAATTGGCCGAGGCCGACTAATGTGTCTGAGGTTCGTAGTTTTCTGGGATTGGCAGGTCATTACAGGAAGTTCGTGAAGGATTTCTCAAGGGTTGCAATTCTGTTGACACAACTGACTAAGAAGGGAGCGGCTTACGAATGGACTGAGAATAGGGAAGCAGCCTTCCAAGAGTTGAAGACGAGGTTAGTTGCAGCACCAGTTCTTGTACTACCATCAGGTAATGAAGAGTTTCATGTTTATAGTGATGCTTCGCATAAGGGTCTGGATTGTGTATTAATGCAAGCGGGTAAGGTCATAGCATATGCCTCTCGTCAATTGAAGCCACATGAAAAGAACTATCCCACACATGATTTAGAACTAGCAACCGTAGTATTTGCTTTAAAGATTTGGTGCCACTACTTGTATGGGGCTTTTTGTCAGGTTTTTACAGATCATAAGAGTTTAAAGTACTTGTTCACTCAGAAAGAATTGAATATGAGATAGAGGAGATGGCTTGAGTTGTTGAAAGATTACGATATGCAAATTCAATATCATCTAGGTAAAGCTAACACCGTAGCCGACGCTTTGAGCAGAAAGATGGTTGGAAATTTGGCACGTCTAACCACGATCTCAGTGGAGCCGACTACTGTTGAGGAAGTAAAGACAAGACAGATGGAGGATGAATCCTTCAAGAAGGTAGCCGATGAGATTATCACAAAGCCGAGATCAGGGTACACCATAGAAAACCAAGTGCTCAAGTTTGAAGGAAGATTGTGTGTGGCCGACATCCCAGAGTTGAAAAGAAAAATTTTGCAGGAAGCTCATGGTTCCAAGTTTACTGTCCATCCAGGGAACACCAAGATGTATCAGGATGTGAAGCAGACGTTTTGGTGGCCGAATATGAAAGGAGAAATAGTCGCGTTCGTGTCCCAGTGTCTGTATTGTCAACAAGTGAAAGCAGAACATCAAAGGCCAGCAGGACTTCTTCAACCTTTACCGATTCTTGAGTGGAAATGGGAACACATCTCCATGGACTTTGTGGTTGGTTTGCTGAAGACACAAAAGGGTATGGATTCGATTTGGGTTATCGTGGATAGACTAACTAAGTCAGCGCACTTCTTGCCTGTTAAGACCACCTTCAACGCCGATAAACTTGCTTTGTTGTATATGAATGAGATTGTTAGACTTCATGGAGTGCCGATGTCAATTGTGTCGGACCGAGATTCGAAGTTTGTTTCCAGATTTTGGTAGAGCCTACAAAGAGCTTTCAGAGCCGAGTTGAGGTTTAGCACAACTTTTCATCTCCAGACTGATGGGCAAATAGAGAGGACGATTCAGACACTTGAAGATATGTTTAGACTATGTGTATTGGACCTCCAAGGAAGTTGGGGAGTACATTTGCCATTGGTGGAATTTACTTACAACAACAGTTATCAAGCTAGCATTGGCATGGCGCTGTATGAAGCACTGTATGGAAGAAAGTGCAGGTCGCCGATATGTTGGACCGAGGTAGGAGACAAAGCTCTGCTTGGTCCTGAGTTAATTCAAGTAACAACCGAGAAGATTAAGCTTGTTCAGCAAAGAATCAAAACTGCTCAGAGTCGACATAAGAGTTATGCCGACCAAAGAAGAAGAGAGTTGGCATTTGAAGTCGGGGATCATGTATTCCAAAAGATTTCGCCGATGAAAGGAGTTACAAGATTTGGGAAGAAGGGTAAGTTAGCACCCCGTTACATTGGGCCTTTTGAAGTTCTTAAGAAGGTTAACCTCGCTGCCTACAGACTTGCTTTGCCGCCAGAATTGAGCCAAGTCCATGATGTGTTTCATATTTTGATGTTGAGGAAGTATATTCGAGATTCACTGCATGTGATCGACTATTTCGGAATTGTAGTTAATGAGGATTTAGGCTACGAAGAGAAGCCGATACGGATTATCGATAGGTAGGTGAGACAATTGAGAGTAAGTCGATACCAATGGTGAAAGTTGAATGGAAGGAGCATTACGGTGAGGATGCTACATGAGAAATGGAAGAGGAAATGAAAGTCTGACATCCAGAATTGTTTTTGGAACAAGGTAACTCAAGTTTGGGGATCAAACTTCTTTAAGGGGGGTAGGATGTAACAACCCTCACTTCAACTTAGTCATACTTGCATACATTTATGTATGATCTTGTTTTGTTATGTGCATTTGCAAATCCTGTCTTGTTTTGCTTGAGTGTTGCTTGCATGCCTTGTTCTTGCCTGGTGTGTTGCCGAGGTCATCTTAAGCCTAGACACCGTGGAACCTTTCCACACTTAGAACTATCTTGGAACCACTTCGGTTGACCTCCATCTTCACCCTAGCATATTGGCCGAGATGTCATCATCTAGGCCGAGGTGTGCGTCACCTAGGCCGAGATGTGCATCATCTAGGCCGAGATGTTATTATCTAGGCGTTCTAGATCCTTGATCCTTGCACTTAGTGATTTTGTTCCTAAAATGGTATGACCTAGACTGAGGTGTGGCACATCTAGGCCAAGGTGTGGCACAACTTAGTCAAGTGTTTTCCTTCCAAGCCGATGTCGTCGCCACCCTACTTGCCGAAGCTTTGCCCTTAGCCGAGATCATCACTTGCTGGAGTGCTCTTGCCGTCTAGCTTGTTGAACACACTTTGTCATGGTCTTGTCTTGTCAGTCAGTCACCTTTTTTAGTAGAGCCAATCAGCCGATGCCACATGTCCCAGCAGAGGGTTAAATCTTGCCTTTTAGAGAGAGAGACTCTAGGAAGAAGAAGGTGAAGCCTTTGAGTAAGAGAGTGAACTTCCAAGCTTGATCGTTGGAGTTTGAACCGTTAGATTTGGGTTTTGAGGTTAGAATCTTAATCTACTCTTGTTGTTCTTATTGATCATCTAGCTGCATTGCACGATCGAATCTGTTCTGCATGCCATGCATTGATTTAAAGTTGGTTTTAGAAAGAAAAAATGGTGTTCATGTATTATTGAAGAAAAGTCTTGTTTTGATCCGAAAGTTTGCATCTAGAACCATGTT
This sequence comes from Camellia sinensis, assembly GCF_055761805.1. Taxonomy (NCBI): domain Eukaryota; kingdom Viridiplantae; phylum Streptophyta; class Magnoliopsida; order Ericales; family Theaceae; genus Camellia; species Camellia sinensis. The sequence goes on along the minus strand of NC_138972.1, from coordinate 10,604,953 downwards.
TTTGTGTTTGTTCTCACAAGATCTTTGAATATGGGTGCCCAAGCCCATGTTTTCAAACTCATAGCACGAAGTCTCAGACCTTGTAATAACAAGTTATGATTTTAGCATGCATGTTCTTCACCTTCTCCATCTTCATGTTCTTCATGTTCCTCAAAGGGGAACCCAGATTTTCCCGACTTCGCTTTTGAATGTGGCCGTCGGAACCACACCTCGGCGAGAAGGTGCGGGACCTCAGCCAAGACTTGGTTGATGCCCAGCATATTTTCTCCGAGATGAAAAACAGTGTTTTGTTTTGATTTAACTTAGTTTTGATGAACGCCGAGATCATCCGTTTGCATGTGAATCTTGTTTGAAAGTACGTTCAATAGACTTTGCCATGTGTTTGTAGGACTCGGACTTTTGCCTTGACCCCGACGTTGAAGAACTAAGTGAGTGGTATTTTTAATAAAGCTATGTTATCATGTTTTGATAAGCTTTGCTTTACCTTGTTTTGAAAAGTATTTGATCAAGCATGAATGATTGTCCCTATTTTGTATATCAAGTATTATCTTGTTTTGATGACATTCCTGGAAAAGTCCTTAGTGCCAGGGGACTATAATGCAACTGCACATCTTGTTAAGATATCTCCCTTGCTTTGTCTTGTTTTGCCACTGACAGTTTACCGCGTGGGTTTGTTTGTCTGGAATGTCATCATTTGTAATATGTTGATGCTAGTAAGCATCCCTTGAAGCTTTGAAGATTTGTTAGATGGACGAGGTCCATCCCTTGTTATATAAAGTTTTGATATGTATTGTTTTGAAAAGACTTCGGCTATTATTCATTCAAACCCTTTTATTATTTATATCATTCACTGAGTATCCAAGCTCACCCTCTCTATATATATATGTAGGTGATGAGCAAGAAGGCGTTGACGCCTAGATGTGATTCGCGAGCTTGTTTTGGATTTTTGTTATGTCGGCTTGACTTGTATTCATGTCGTCAGTCTTGAAAATTATGCTTCTCGACTTGTAATACTTGTATTTTGCATACGTCGGCTTGAAAAGGCTTTTGATCAAGATGTAATTTGTACTTTACTTCATTTGTAACTAAGCTGTAACCCATGCGAAGATGTATGCCATTTCATTTGACTTATGCACAGCTCTTATGGACTAATTAGATTTATATTATTGCTTCCGTACTTGTGAGCCCCATTTATTTATACTCTGTTTGTGTGTGAACTTTTGAAAGTTGGCCTTCGGTAATCTCGGATTACTGGCCATTACGGCACCATCCTACTAGGGGCGGTTTGGGGTCGTGACAGAATGGTATCAGAGCACAAGTTCCTTAGTATACGTTATTCACACACTTTGAGTCCTAAAGAGCATAGGATTTCCTCTTAGAAGGATGTTAGGATTGCATCATATTGCTTGCTATTTGAACAAGGTGTGCAACGTCTCGACATGTTTAATTGTTACTTGCCTATGTGTTTATTTGTTCATTTTGTTTTAAAGTCACATTTTGCATACTCATAGCATCATGAGGAGAGGTAGACCTCCAGTTGGCCGAGATCAGTCCGAGGACAGATTAGACAGACTGGAAAGGTTAGTTAAAGGTTTGGCCCGCGAGTTAAAGTCACATTTTGCTATTTGAAGGTTAGTTGAGTGTCGTGTTGTAGTTGGTAAAAGTAGAAAAACAGATGATTTTGGGTGTCCATTCCCTACCATAGTAATAGTCGGCAAATGTGGGGGTATTTTGGATATAAACCTATGTATATGCAATAGTTGGGACTTCCCTTAGGGTTTCATGGCGTATTTATCCCCTCCGTGTTAAAATTGTGAAATTTGTGAGTGGAATTAAATATGTTTTGGGTTATGATGATGCAATATGGATCTTTGAATAATTAGATACTCTATTAAAAGTATTTCTACTAGGCATTTAGCTCATTCCTTTCTAACAAATTTTCAGCAATTGGTGATGTGCAACCACCTTAGTGACAAGGAGGGGAAAAACTTTCCTTTTGTTGATAGAGCATGATAGATCCTAGATGTAATGTGTGGAAGCTTCGAGTGTATATGTTTTGGGACTGTGAGTCCTTTTTTTTGTACAAGGCTATGCCTTGTTGAATTGTAACCCATTAAGGCATTTATTTATTTATTTATGTATTTTGTTTATCTTGAAATTGTTTGAACTTTGGAATGGTTTATGTATTTAATATGTAAACACGGAACCTGTAATTTGTAACCTTAGTTCAATGAGAAAGTGATTTTTGTTTTGTTTTTATTGGGATAATGTCATTATGATTATGGTAATATTTTGGTTTAACCATGTATTAAGTAATGCTTTAAATTAAATTATGTGGAGGCGTTACATTTTTTATGTCGGACACATTGCAGAAAGTACTTTTTATAGAAGATTTTCAAAAATCTAGCCAAAGTAATATTTCTGTTGTCATCCCTGACTGTTGGAAATTGGGTCGGGTTTAGAACCTGGACCCAATTGGGTCGCCCATGGTGGCATGACTCGATTAGGATAGATCCAAATAAAATAATAAATTATATTTCAAGATATGAGATAATCTTGATATGGGATAATCTTGATATGGATAATTGTCAATATATTAAATGATAATTATTAATTAGATATTATTGATATGGGATAGATATTATCTGGGATAATACGTCTATCTTATGGGTCTTCTAACTCTCCTATATAAACAGACCTTGAGTTTTGTATCTTACACAACAAAATGATACGTTCTCTCCTCTAATAAACCATTTCGCCTTTGTACTGAGAATAGTGTGGGTAGTTCTCTAGTAGTTATACTCCACTACTGGGAATTATTCGAAAACATCAATGGAGACACGTGATTCACCCATATGATCCATGAATTCGGTTTGAGCGTGTAAGGTATGCCCAAATCCGTTTATTTCAGCTGATTATTATTTCATATTTTTTCTACATTGGTATCAGAGCTATTGTTGGGTGTTTTCATGTTATTTGTGCATGAATATATGTATAGATATGATTTGTGCGTAAAATTGATATTTTTCAAACCATCTGTAATCGTCCTGAATTTCATATATGTTGTAGTCTATATTATTTAGATCATATTTGCAAAGTTTAGCAAAAATCGGACGGTCGGATTTTCAGAATAATAGAGATTCATATTTAATTTTTTGTAATTTGACTACATGCTGGTTTTACATGTTTTGTTTTTATGTTATGAAAATTATATATTTGGAATCCTTGTTTTGAGACCTTCAAAACGGTATAGTATGGGTTTGATTCCGACTTATGGTTGAAGAGAAAACTCAAACGCTAATTTGGGTGAAAGTTGAGGCGTGAAAGGCAGAGAACGTTGGCTGCATGTGGTTGCACTATGTGCTGATGTAAGTGTTGAAGCGCGTGATGACACGCGCGATGAGGGCTGCTGACGCATGCTGAAAGAGACGCTGGTTTGGCTGTTGATGATTTAAGGCCCTGTTTGTTTTGGTTTTTAATTCAAAACTACACTAATTGCTTCTATATTATTCCTTAAATTCTGATTGAAGCATGGCTTATATTGTTGGATTCATAATTAATTTTTCTACAAGTTAAAGTTTCAGAATTTTATGAAAAATAAAATATTTTTCATTAATGAATAATTCAATATTTTTACGTTAAATTGTGCTTGGGGGAGCATGACTTGGATTCTGGAATTGAAATTTTTACAATAGACTACTGTTATGTAATCTTATTTATTGGTATAAGTTTTTTTATTTTTTTTTATTTTTCTAAATTCTGTAATATTTATTTCTGATTTTTTCGCGTAATTATTAATTGCTTGTAATTCTAGAAAATTTCAAAAAATTACAGAAATTATAGAAATATGTTATGGCATTATTTAAATATTATATACAACATATTAAGTTCTTTTAAATGGTTAGAACTTGTAGTCTGTTGTTATTTTAAATAGCATGATTTATTTATATTGGTGAATTTTAATTCTATGATTAAATATTCTAGCATGTTTTCTTTTATGAATTCATATTGAGATGCTATTGTATGGAATTAATATTTTACCATGCTTTAGACATGCCATAGTGGGAGGTTATTCGGTTGAGAGAAATATTTGTAGATTTATTCCCGAAAACTAATTTTTTGTGCATGAATTAAATTAAATTTTGGATAATTGTCACTTGTGGTGCAAGATATGATTACGAGCATAATGGATTTTCGATCTTGCAACTTGTGTAATATTGTCACTATTTAATTTAGATTTTTGCGGCAAAGTTTAATTATAATATGCTAATCAAATTAATCTCAATGCGTATTTTTTTTCTTCTCTAAATTGACTTAGCTTATGGAAGTTAATTTGTTTGACGAAGACATAGTAGAGATGTTTAAATGTGAATAATGTAATCCTATTCTTTAGATGAGCAAAAGTCTTAGAGAGTTTAGGTCAAACCATAATTGAGCCAAAGTAAGGAAACATGACTCAACGTCGCCGTGGTTTTGTTGCCTTGTTTGGCGCAATAAAAATTGATGTGTGCGCTATGATTAGCGGCATGCTAAGCAATTTTGTTTGGCGAGTTTGGAGTTGTGGGATTTGTAAGACCTCAATAGATCTAGATGTGATCCTGACTACTAAGCTGCGTAGATTGACTTTGTAATTTGACTTTTAATAATGTTGGATCATTGGATGAAACAATATCTAAGAGTTACATCATCCAAGATATGCGAGCTTAAATGAGTTAGTCATTAAGTGTAAGACGAGTAGCTAGTATGAGCAGTGTTTTGTTCTCTACCCAACTGATGGAAGTGGATGGAGCAAAATTTCACGCGCTATAATAGTGTGCGCTGAAGTATCACTTGAAGTTAAAAGATTAGCGCTTAGAAGCTGCAAAATCTATTAACACTAAGTGAAAAGATTAGCGCCTTGGTGGCTACAAAATCTATTAGCATTGCCAACTTGTCTAAGTCTGGACACTTACTATTTTCACACTTGAGTGTGAGACATGAGGAGGTACTTCTTTGTATGATTCCTTAGCTAGGCTAACGCTTTTGAATGACGTTTACCACTAAGCGCAAAAGTTGCAGCATAGTAATGAAAAGGTCAAGGCCGACAAGGTTGTTATGACTTTAAGAATTTGACGCATTGCTCATGAGAGCATTGTGTTGATAATTTGCGCTTAAGTTACTTCAGGAGCTGTCATAGATTGATAGCTTATTCTCTCCTTCTTGTGGATAGTAGAATTAATTGCAACTAACTATGAAGTGAGAAACAGAGATCGTAAGAAGAGTATCGTCATGTTTCAACTAGATGCAGTAAAGTGTATGAAGAATAAAATTGACTTGAAGGTGCAGTGGATTAGCACTTACTAGTTAAATTTGCGATATAGGCGTACTTGATATCTCCATCCTTTTATGATCTAGTGAACATGAATTAGTCGTAAGTCATTACCTAATTGGGCCTAAACCTTTACACTTGTCTTTGAGAACTCACACATTAGGATGATTGGAATTAATTTATGACATTAGTTATGAACCGGTGGCTTATTATACTTAATCACATTAATGAGAAGATAACATGGATGGTTTGAGTAGGCCCTTTCGGGCCCACTCGCTTGTAACATCCTGCTGTCATGTGAATGTGTAACTTTGTTCGCAATGGTTGCGCACAAGTAAGTAAGAAAGCCGCAAAAGGGGATCTATACTGGCACATTTAGTCCATTATGATATTTGTGACTGGACATGTGTTAGGGTATGATAGCTAGCCCTAATCTTGACACATTTATAGATTACGATACGCATCTTAGTCAAGACTATTTGATCTCTCATAAGTCGAAAGTTTTGAGATGATTTTTTGTACATATGAGGTCAAGATCAATTAGATAAGAGCTTTTGTGCTTTTAGTTTTGACCAAGGTGGCGAGTATCTATTTCAGTTGTGTTTTAGAAATCTTTGTGAAGAGAAATGGATGCTTAGAAAATTGATTATTTCTAGTACTCAGTAACACAATGGTGTAGTAGAGATAAGGAATTAAGTATTGTTTATGTTAGCTGGATAATGGTGGAATATGTTTCCCAATTGGAAATTGCACTTTAGTTTGTGTCCTATGTCCCTAACTAAGTGCCCTCCATATCAGATTTTACACTCTATTTAAGTAATGGGTTAGTAGAGAGTCATTTGTGGGCAATCTATAACCATCAAGCAGCTTGTCTTTATTTTACTTATCATAAGGTTGCGAAGTTAAGACCTAGAGTTCTATGGTGCATTATTGTATATTGTCTTGTAAACACTTAGGGTCATGTGGCTCATTATTGTTTGCTGTCATGTAAACCCTCCAGGTCATGTGCTTATAGGTAAGCAGCTTTGTGGGAGTGTAACTAAGTCACATAAAGTTTTATTAGTAAATGTGGCGTGAATAGAGTTTTGGAACTCTATAAGATAGAGAATTCTAAGTATGGCGCTTTATATAGCCTAGTTGAGAATGGAAAGAAATTTCCACTATCCTAGGGATAGTAGGAGCGACGTGCCTACTAGTGGATTACTCCATTAGAGAAGAATACTCTACATTCTTAGTTGCATGGTAGCCAATGTGAAATTTTTCCATATTATCACTGGGTGATTGAGAGGGAAACATTCATGATTGTTCTGCAAGATGATAAAGAGCCTAAGATAATGCCAAAGGCTCTCTAGTCCCCTATTGTTAGAAAAGTGGATCAATGTTACGCATTTTAAGACAATCTTTGAGGATTAACTATTTCTAGGATTTGGTTGAGTTTCCATTATGACGCAAAACCGTTCTAAAGTTATGTGCGATTTGGATAGTCACTTTTTGAGACATAAGGCCAGATAGATACCGAAAAATTGCACCATTGAAGAAGGTGTAGACCATGATAAGACTTCCTCCTGGGGAGTGAGGTTACTTTAACTTAGGCCATGATTGATATGAGTTTGAAACTTTACTTTGTGGACATTGTGATCACAATTTCTCGGAATTGGATAAGTAGCTCTGTAAGGATTTACCTTTTACTTTTACAGCGAAAAGTTAGGAGCGCAAAAAGATTGCAAGTTCCAATAAATCTTTTATGGCCTAAAACAGTTATCTAAATAGTGGTTCTTAGATTTCATCGAGCTATGATGGGCCAACGATGATTGATGAAGACCACTGAGGCATGATCAATGGTCTAAAAGAAGTTTTTTCTTCCTTAGTGATTATGAGCCAGGAATTTATAAGGTTGTCGTCACCTAGGATTGACAGTCCTCTATTTTAGATATGATGGACATGGGTGATGTAATTTATATGCTCGGATGTACGATCCTTAGTGATTGTTTTGGGAGAATTCTTGGTTTGTCTTTGATGACTTACATAAGGAATATCCTATAATGATTCTAGATGCAAAATTGCAAACCCATTGACTTACCTATTCGGTAAAAGCTAGAGTCTCAACTATTGAGTGAATCCTTAGATTGTCTCTGGGAGAAACAAATGACCTATATTCCTTGATCTTTTTGTTGTGCGAGCCTGAAGTACACTATGTGGGCGTATTCGGCATGATGAGTGTTATCTTTGGTAAATGGTCAACTGAGTAGTTTAGACTTTGAATTTGGGTTAGGCGCTAGAAAACGACTAGACTAATATTTGTATGGTGTAACTAGTATGATTTGGGTTAGGCGCTAGAAAACGACTAGACTAATATTTGTATGGTGTAACTAGTATGACGTCACTCTTTGGAAGAGTTACTCCACCATAGCATGTATTCATACTATATGTGCTTGGTGACCGAGTAATGAGGTGAGAGAATGGATCCCTATTTCCTTATCGTGTGAGTCTTACATGTCATTATTGATATGACTTTCATTTATGTACCCTTTTGTGACCTTTGACTATGTCATAAGGTAAGGGATTGATGTTCTGCTACTTTGGTATGTTGTTTGCGATCATGTATGATTCGGCCTTAAGCAACATCATTGGGAAAGTGGTCAACCCTAAACTAAATGGCATGAGGGCAAAGGGAAAATCATCTAGTATTACATCATTGTTGTATATTCACTGCTGGCAACTCATATCGCTTTGTATGAGAGGCAGATTAAGTGTGAATATGTTGCAAGAATTGAGAGGGTCAAACATGCTCTTTTAAGGGATTACAGATGTTTTTTGGACCGATGTAATTAGATGGGTCTGGGGTATATAAGTCACTATTTTTATTTTTGGGTTGATGTCTCTATGCTGGCTCTTTTTTGAGTTTCTAGTGTAGAGCTCTCACATGCAGGTGTTCTTAGTGGTCGCATGGTTTGTTGGCCAGTATGATTGCGTTTATTTGGTAGATTGAGATACAAAAGGCGCGGTGTCATGCCAACGCATGTTCGAGTGGGAGATGTTCAAAATTGGGTCGGGTTTAGAACCCGGACCTAATTGGGTCGCCCATAGTGGCATGACTCGATTAGGAGAGATCCAAATAAAATAATAGATTATATTTCTAGGTATGAGATAATCTTGATATGGATAATTGTCAATATATTAGATGATAATTATTAATTAGATATTATTGATATGAGATAGATATTATTTAGGATAATACGTCTATCCTATTTGTCTCCTAACTCTCTTATATAAACAGACCTTGGGTTTTGTATTTCATGCAACAAAAATGATACGTTCTCTCTTCTCATAAACCATTCCTTCTTTGTACTGTGAATAGTGTGGCTAGTTCTCTAGTAGTTATACTCCACTACTGAGAATTATTCGAAGACATCAATGAAGGCAAGTGATTCACCTACATGATCCATGGATTTGGTTTGAGCATGTAAGGTATGTCCGAATCCGTTTGTTTCCATTGATTATTATTTTTTAGTTTTCCTACATTGACCAACATTCACCATTTTCGAGCATCATCTTCTAAGGTAAATGCGGCTAATAGAACTTTTTGTGCTTCAGTGCATGGAAAGACTTCAAATAATTTTTCAATTCTGAGAACCCATTCCTTGGCTTTCAAAGGATCAACTCCTCCATAGAACAATGGTGGTTTTATTTTCTTAATCTCTTTTGTTAAAGCAATAGTTCTATCATCCACTTGATGTTATTGCATACGTGGTGGTAGATGTTCTTGTCGTACTGGTTACTATTGTTATTGTCTTAAGCTTTCAGCCATTTCTTGTACCATTCTTTTCATTCTATTAAGTTGGACTGCGGAAGATTCTTCCAACTCATCTACCTTTGTCTTACCATGGCCTATTTGAACTCATATTATGATAAACACAAAAATATACACATATACACATAAGCACATATTCGCATTTTCACATACCTTGAATGCACAAATAATTATATACTTGTTAGATGAATGCAACTGATATCCATTCTAGACATTCTAATGCTCAATGGACACGTGTGTGAGGTATTAACTCGTGCTTCGATACCACTCTGTTATGACCCGAACCTGCCTCTAGAGGTTTGGATCATAACCGGCCAGTAATCATGAAATTGCCTACGACCTTAGACCAAAATTTCAAAATATAATTAGATATATGGAGCCTGAAGTGGAAGTAAAACAAAATAATGTTGTCCACTATCACACACTTAACACAATTACAAACATTCATCAGAATATACATAACCCAAGATCATACATATAGCTTAACAAGACTTTAGTAAAAATTAAAAAAAAAAAATAATAATAATAATAATAATAATAACAACAACAACAATAATAATAAAGCTTGGCCAAAACGAAGCCAAGCCTTAATGCGGAGGCACATCTCGGGTGGCTTCACAAAATGGTTGACTCCAAAGTAGTCTCTAATGCTGAACTTCCTGTTGCTTTCCTATATATATATATATATATATATAAGAGTGAGCTTGAACCCTAATGAGTAATCTCAATGTAAGGAGATTAATTCTAGGTTTGGCATCCTCTAAAAAAGTCAAAAAGTCACTATTCTATTTAAGTCACATCACCTCTTTACCACATCACTTCAAACCCAACCCATATTTTATAAAAAGTTAAAAAGTACACTTATTTAAAACATTCCAAACAACCCCTAAATGAATGAGTTTCGTAAATATACAAAAACAGAGAAGTTAACACGATCAAAACATTTTCGGATATATATAACAACACATAAAGTTTCTCAAACCTTTCATAGTTTCACACATGACGTAGTACATTTTCAAAGCCTTATGAACACGTAATGGAATACCATACAGAACGTTCAGAATGGAAGGAAGAATCCAGAACGCCCACATTGGACAGCTTCTGTCATGACCCGAACTCGCCCCTATAGATTAAGGCCATAACCGGCCAGTAATCATGAGATTACCTACTGTAGACGTCCCCGAACACCCCGGAAGGATGGGTCCCGTTCTGTTCGTTTTGGGCTCACTACAGTTCGGACTCTCAAATCGTCACGGTTCTAAATTTGAACCAAAGAGTCCAAATCCGGCAAATCGTTTTGGAAAACAGATTTTTAGAAAAGAAGTGCCAAACATGGACTGCTTTGCCAGATACAGAGTCGCCACCTAAATATTTTATTTTGGGAATTTAGGAAACCCTGACTCGTTTGCCTAAGGCCACGTGTCCATCATCACCAAAGTTGCCTCGGCTCGGGAACTTGGGTACGATTGGGGAAGGTCAGCTATGAGCACCCCCTCTCGCCCAATCCGAAGATCGGCCTCTACTAACCATGATATCTTGTTTTGAAAACATTATGCGTTCTTATTCCAATTATTTTAGCTAGAGTTACTATGTGATGTGCTCAGCAAAACAAGTATAGACTAAATCGCCTAATTTGGAACAAAGCATTGCATATCCGTTTGTTTGGAAAATTGTTTGAAATTTGCTACTCGTAAGTAGGCTAAAACACAGATTTCAATGAGTTGTTTCAACTCAAACAATCCAACCTTCACCCACAAGCATTCAGGCAGTAATATCACATAAGCTCATAGCCACATGGTAAGCATGCTGTCATGTTAACATTCACACTCATGCGAGATGCTAAAGCATAAATACTTACATCGTACTCCGTGCCAAAATGATGAACTAGTTAGTAATCATGCATGATCCTAGTTCATGTTAAAGTGGCTAATGCATCGCATACAAAATGTCATTAGAATAGGCTCGGCTAATCTAAGGATGGCATGTGAAATGCAACAACTCGATGCACGTATTCAAGGTTGGAATTAAAATACTATGCGATTAGCATGATGCATCGAGCCCGGTGCATGCAAGACTGATGAATGATGCACGCATGCATAGCATAAGGTATGCTAAATTAAATATGCCCTAATACTAACTATCAAAGTAGGTAAGTAAAAGGGAGAAAGAAGTGGGGGTTGGAAGACATGCACACATGCACCCACTCTTATTACAAATTCGCCCTCGCTCGGAGGGACCGAAAGAATAATACAATTTAACTAACTATCAAGCTAACTAAATGTTACAGACAATTAACTACTAAAGCAAATTAACTAAGCTAATTAAGCAGTAAAAGCATCCTCGGGAAGAGGGCCCAATGTATGCGCGCTCGGTTCTGCTCGAAAACCCACCACTATGCACAAGTTTGCCTCTGTTTCCCCTGCTCTGCTCCTCTGAAAATTGCACAAATCCCAAGGTATGCTCCATGGACACTGTGGATCACCACCGACCAAGTGGAAACCCCACCGACCATGTCCGGATGGTCATCGACCATTTGTTGAGCTCTTGGCCATCAATAATTGGTCGGTCAGTAGTATAGATGGCCGGCCGGCCAAAGCTTCCTGCAGAAACCTGTTTTGATAGCAGCAGAGGGCAAAACATGGCATGGCAATGCATTTCAAGCAATGTTTGCACCAACCACACTCCTTATCATGTTTATGACTCAAAGGAGGATGGTCCTCGATTCTCGGACCATCAATCGCGCATTTCAATACGTGATGGCCCAAGAAACCAAGTGTGCCATTTCAATGTAGAATGAAATACACTTAAACAAACAAATGGCCCAACCTCTATCACTTGATCAAGAGGTAAGGCATGCATGCCAATGCAATGCAACCTAGGCGTGCGAACTAGGCATGCAATATGAACATGAAGACAAGTATGCTAGGCACACAACCTAAGCTAGCAAGCATGCAAGCATGTAATAACTATGCTAATGATCAACATGCAAGATGTAACCTAATCATGCAAGTGTGTAAGGCATGCAACATGTTATGCAACCTAGTCAAGGAAATGCGTGCCAAATGCAAGTGTCACTTAAACATGCAACAACAATACATGGTAAGTCAAGTATGCAATCAACACACAAGGTGAGCATGCCACAATATGCAAAGGAGGGACTTACACTAATTTGGACAGCTCTCTATCAGGCCCAAAACAGTAGCCAAATGCTATGGAAATGAGAGGCAAAACACACACAAGCATGCATATGTTAAGGCCTAAACACTTAAGCATTAAGAAACATCTTTTAAGCACACTTAAAAGGGAATAACCATGGACATATGGCATACATAATAAGCTCTGAGAACATGTAGGAAATGATGCCAAATCAACCTACCAATGCAAGCTAGGCATGCAACCAAGCCCAAGGACCTAAAACATGATCATATGACACATGAAGCAAATGACCAAAATGAACCAAAACAGTCCTAAATCATGCAAAAGTAGGCCCTAAGAACCACTTAGATGGCATCTAAATGACCTAATCCTAGAGGCATACGCAATAGCATAAGCATGAAGCATGAAACACCAACCTCTTAACACATTAAAGGGGCATCAAATGTAAGCATTCAAGCATACCATGAGGACTGAAATGACATGCCAAATGGTTCCAAACCACTGAAACAAAGCAAGTAAAGCATGCTCCACACTCACACACCCAAGGCTAACAAGCCAAAATGCAAGGTGGCTATACTAAGCATGTCATCGTCGACTAAGACAACCAAAAACAGAACTTAAGCATGCTAAAACAAGCACAAAAGCTTCACAAAGTTAGGCCAAAACAAGTAAGCATAATAGGCTGAATGCTAGGCACAAGTTAAGGCAAATCATGGCATTACAAGACATGTATGCAAGGCAAGCATGGTGTGTCTAAACCAAGTAAAAACAGTGCTATAGTATGACAAAATAAGCACAAATAACAACTAAGACATGGCCAAAATGCACTTAAAAATAGTGCTCACACATGAGGCTAAAATGGCCCTTTTCAAGGACAACAAGGAAAGCGGGTGACCCTCTCCTTCTTAGGACCTTAAGGCACCATCCTCACCACTGAAATTCCTCAAGATTTCAGTGGTGAGGAGGCCCAAATAAAGTAGTCCCAGAGCTCACCAAAATAGCACAAAAATAGGGCCAAACAAGGCCTAAGAGGGGTCAAACACCCCCAAACGACAAAGCAACCTTAAACAACTATGTTAAGCACTCAAAATCAAGACTTTTATTAGTTATGTACAAATTCTAAAAACAGTTGCAAGATTGGTTAAAAAGCTATGCAAAAATGGGGAATAAAGGGTGAAGTTCTTACCCTTGATGACCCTCTTCACAAACAATGTTCCAGTTGGTTCTTCAAGCTTGAATCTACTCAAGAACACCAAGGACAGCTATCTGGCCCCTCAGAAACCAAGAGAAGGTGTAACTCTATGTGTTTGTGTGCAATAGTAAGACTAAAACACACACTTATGCACTAAAGAGAGATATAGAGATAGAATAGCTACAACTATGAACTAACCCTAACTCAGAGCTCCCTCTGCTTTTTTTTTTGTCTAACCCTAATGAAGGGAGAAGAGGCTCCCTCTTATAGAGCTCACTCTTGCAAAGCTTCTCAAGTAAGCTAGTCAAGAGGGAGATCCCTCTATACACGTGTATGGAGGGGAGCAAAGTGTATGCCAGCTAGCACAACTGGCATAAAAATATCTTCAAAAGCAAATGTACAGTGGTCGGCCAGCCAAAAATGTATTTGACCAAAAAAGATGGCCGGTTGACCACAAAGAGTGCCGATCGGCCAAACATTTGGCCGATGGCAACAAATCAATGGCCGGTAGCCTCAAGCCATGGCCGGTGAGGTGTGGGGATGGCCAACAAGCCACTCCCTGCCCTCCAAAGCAAAAACACAAGTGTTTGGTGCAAAACCAGACACAAAACAATCGAGTTGAGAGATCTTGAGGCAAGGCGCGTAGCCGAGACCTCCGGGAACTCAAGACGAACACAAACAAGGATGATCACTGAGTATTCAAACGGTGACGTCCAAGTCTTGAGGACGGTCAAAAATGGGGTGTCTACACCTACAGCCTCAAATCAGATTAGAATATACTCCATCAGAGTTAAGGGGCCAAACGGAAGCAGACTTAAAAATTTTGTCCAATGAGCTATGCTTACATGGCATATCAAAACATTTCACATGTACTTAATAATAACTCACACCACATATCAGTAGTCAACATCTTGTATACCCAGGATCACTCAAACACATATTCAGCTAAACCAAAAGCTTATACACATAAATGGTCTAACACGACCAATAGAAATAGCAAAAGGAATACAAAAGTTCATAACCAAAGCTTCTTGCATGAGGCACTTGAGTTGACTTCACAAAACTCGGGTTCCTTTCTTAAACTCCACTAAGGCTGGGGTTGAACGTCCCTTTGCTCACCTACATACATATAAATGAGAGTGAGCTAACGCCCAGTGAATAATATCAAAATAAAGAGGTTAATGAATGAGATTCGTTCATAAATGAATCATACTTATAATGTATATATTTGAACCACTATTCTCATTCACACCAGATTTACAAATCTCAACAAAGCAAAACGACCTTAGGTCCAACACATCATGTCCATATGCAAAACGTCCTCAGGTCCAAGTCTTATACAAAACAATACGACCTCGGGTCCATCTATACGAAACGACCTTTGGTCCAACCAACTCCCTATTCAAAATGACCTTTGGTCTAATTCGAACACATCAAATGGCCTCGGCCCAATTCAAACATATCAGGCGTATTAGGCGGCCTTGGGCCCATTCTCTTTATATTCATATCCATGCGCATTTCATATTTATGATCATGATCCCTTTCATTCAAACGGCCTTTGGCTCATTCTCTTATATTCATATCCATGCACATTTCATATTCATGATCATGATCCTTTTCATTCAAATGGCTTTCAGCCCATCACGGTATTCTAATGTATCAAATGACATATTCAAACGGCCTTTGGCCCACCTTTGCATTCATGTCTAACGGCCTTTGGCTCAATCGTTCATGTCCAACAACCTTTGGCCCAACCATTCATGTCCGACGGCCTTTGGCCCAGTCATTCATGTCCGACGGCCTTTGGCCCAATTACTCATGTCTGACAGCCTTCGGCCCAATTATTTATTATGGTCAAACGTATCAAGCGACAAACGACCTTAAACCCAATTCAGATATATCAAACGTATCAAGTGACAAACGGCCTTAAGCCCAATTCGGATATATCAAACGTATCAAGTGACAAATGACCTTAAGCCCAATTCGGATATATCAAACGTATCAAGCGACAAACGGCCTTATACAAAGTTAGGCATATAAAATGCTCATTCATATTTCCAATCAACAAATCCATGAAGCTTATACAGAAGTAACATTTGGAAAGTAACATACTTGAAAATATCTTTACTAAGATATTACTCACAGTGTTCTGCCGGCAGATTCACCCTTGAGCTCGACCCTACACATTACATAACACATATGGGTCACAAACGATTCAATCCGTTCTTAATTCATACATCCCTCTTAGGCTTCTTTCTTATTCTTTTAATTCATTCATAATGCTCAATGCATGCCTAAGAGTACTTAGAAGTAAAAGAGAACGGAAAATGAAACACAAAACACATTTACAAAATTTCAGAAACAGGGGTCCCCGCTCGAGCGTGGACTTGCCCGGTCGAGCGGACCCATTAAGTTTGCAAGAGTACTGGTTGCCTCATTTTTACGCTCGAGTGTGAAGTCGGGCACTCGAGCTGGAAGTCTCACTACATGGCTCCCCGCTCGAGCATGAATCCCCCCACTCGAGCGGACATCCATGTCTGCAAAACTTCTGGGAGCTCGTATTTCCCGTTCGAGCGACGGTTCCCCCGTTCGAGCGGACTTCATGAATTCTGGGTTTTCCAGAACTATTCTTGAGCTTCAAACATGCATTCAAGTTGGTATTTCTTGCATTTTACAGCCCAAATTTCACATATACATATACTAACATGATACAAACACCAAATTACAACATTAAGAAACTCAAATCTCATGAATCAAATACATGCATGCTCCAAATTACACCAAACTACTTTCCACATAACAAATTCATGCATTCAAAACTCATACTCTTATGATTTGTACATGCATGTGAGATATAACTTCCATTTTCAACTTAAATGGTGCAAATGGTGATCACAAACATGAACTTTAACCAAAATTCTACATGGATCATACTTTTCATACTCAACTATACAAATTCATGGCAATTATACACATGCATGCATTCCATGACTCCAAATTCATCAATTACAACTTAATTCTTGCTCTTAGTTACATATCCTCTTTGAATTCACAAAATTACAAACTTAACTTATGAATTTATGCTCAAATACTCACCTAGAAGCTTCAATCTTCACAAATTCTTGTTAATTCTTGAGTGTAGCTTCCCAATCCACAATCTTTGAGTCAAAATGCACAATTCTCCCTCTTTCTCTCTCTAGAATCAACACTCTCTCTCTCTAGAGAGCAAATTCAGATTTTGAGTTCACAAAAATGAAGGACTTAAGTGTATATTGGCCCATTTATAGGCTTGCTTAATCACATTGATTAAGTTTAAGTAATGGCACTCTAATTAACCATTCTGAATCTAATTATTTTGATCCGAATCAATTTTCAATTAAATTTCACCGTAGGCTCTAAAAATTATGCCATTCATAATGGCGTAGTCAATTTTGGGTTTTGTGGCCGATAGGGCCTTCAATTTAAATTCTAAAGCAGATAATCAAACAGGTTTTCCTACGGTGAACAGATAGAAATTCAAAACCATATATATTCATATAAATGACACTCAAAATCATATCAAACA
The DNA here is from genome assembly GCF_055761805.1 of Camellia sinensis. Classification (NCBI taxonomy): domain Eukaryota; kingdom Viridiplantae; phylum Streptophyta; class Magnoliopsida; order Ericales; family Theaceae; genus Camellia; species Camellia sinensis. Next base: position 10,587,921 of record NC_138972.1, on the reverse strand, counting down.
CATAATCACAATTATAATCAGGATTAATTAGCATAACACGAACCAGGGTTATCACAGCTTCATATGGAACGCTCATATTGGATGAAATCATACGAAACGCCCACATTAGATGAGCTCATACGGAACGCCCACATTAGACGAGCTCATGCGAAATGTCTATCACGTGCAGATATCATACCAAACGTCTGTAATGGATCAATAACATGCATAACGTCCATAAAGGTACAGAGCCATACAAATTAATTATATGTAATCAAAGCCATACAGAGCGATCATCAAAGATCGGCATCATACAAAATGTTTATAATGAATCAATAGCTACAGAACGTACATGATGAATCTAAGACAGAATGAAAGTTATCGGAGATCAAATACATTTTTCAAATTGTCACAATAGTTGTTCAAAGGAAACTCATTCATTCTTAGCAAAATCTCATTTTTAGAAAGCTTTTCATGTCGTATTCATTTCGAATTTCATAGCATAACTTAGCGTCTCAAAAGTACTTATTCGGAAAACTTATCATATCATGAACAATAAAAAATTCATAACATGTCTTATCATTTCAGAAAATACTTATCTTATCAAATATCTCTTAAAAATATAGATTTCATAAATCCATGTACAACAAAACTAATTTCAAAGTTGTTTATATGAAAATATCTTTACAAAGATATTACTCACCTTGATTAGTTCGATATTCTTCCTCAACATTCCAACATACACATTACACATAACCATACATATTGAAATACGTCGGTCAAATCAAATAACTCATCTTCTCTTCTCTTCTCTAATTCATTTACTTGTGTTGATTTCTTTGTTATTAATTACGTAATGAGTAATAAATTATGCCTAAAGATGCTCACAAAGATATGAGAACAAAGATATGAACACAGAACAATATTCCAAATTGTGTTAAAACAGAGGTCTTCACTCAAGCTCACCTTTGGTCGCTTAAGTGGTCAGAGAGGTCTGCAAAACTATCGGATGGGTCTAATTTGCTCTCTAGCCAACATTTGGTCACTCGAGCGGCTCGCAAACATATAGTGAGGTCACTCGAGCCGCCTATTGGTTGCTCGAGTGGTCTGTAAAGACAACAAAAGTATTGGGAGTTCGCAATGTTCACTCGAGCCACTACTTGGTCGCTCGAGCAGTCTGTCAAAATTCTGAATTTCAAAACTGAAAGATTGAGCTTTCAAACACCATTTATGTGATGACCCCAATATGAATATCATGATTACATTTATTTAATTATGTGTTAATTATTAATTGTGATATGTGCCATGAGATTAACTTGCGTATATCTATCATATTTGAAACCTATCTGTTATGATTTCTATTTAAAATTTGAAATTGGTGGCTAAAATGATTTCAGAAACCAAAATTGACTACGTGCATAGACTAATTGGAATTTTTAAAACCATTTGGTAAGTTTAATTAAAAATTGATTCAGTTTATAAATTAAGTTATGTTTAATTAGTTTAATGTTCTAATTAATGTAATAAGCCACCGCAGCTATGTATATGAGCCTCAAGCTCATTCTTGTTCATTTGTAAGTGAAAAAATTTGAAGGAAAATCTAGAGAGAGAGAACTCACATCCTAAAAAGAGAAAGTGAGGTTTTGAAGGAGAATTTGAAGGTTGAGCTAGAGTTGGTCAAGATAGTGCAAGAATTTGTGAATTTGAAGGCTTTAGGTAAGAATTTAACCCTCAATTCTTGAAGATTATGTGTTTTAGAGTTGAGTTCATAGATTATATATGATCGCTTGCATATATTTTGTTAAAAGAAGTCAAGGAAGTGATGTATATTCACATGCATGCATGAATATGTGAAGTTTTGGAAATTTGAGTTTGGTTTTGATCATCTTTGTTGGGTTTGTAAGTTAATTTGAACATGCATGCATAATTCTTTATCTTTGAGTTTGGTTTTCTATAAATTCCTACATACATGGAGCTTTTGAGCTCAAATTTGTTAAGTTCATTAGTTTGAAAAAAAAGAAAGTCAATTCATTACATGCATGGCAAAAACATTGAATTTTGAACTTGTTATGGAAAATTGAAAGGGATTTGAGAATATGGTTTCATAATTTCCATGAATTTATGCATTATAAAGAGTTTTTACAAGTTCCTAATAAGCCATGCAAGCTTTGAGCATAAAAGATGCATTTTTGAACTTCAAAGAGCAATATGAAAAATCCAGAAATTTTGCAGACTGCTCGAGCGACCAAGTGGTGGCTCGAGCAAACTTGACGAGATGCTAGCATTTTCGCAGTCTTCGCAGACTGCTCGAGGGACCAAAGGTTAGCTTGAGCGAACTGACTATATGCTTTGCATTTGCTCGAACGACATATAGTTGGCTAGAGTGCACATGAGACCCATCCAGTACTTTTGCAGACCTCTGTGATCGCTCGAGCAAACAATAATTGGCTCAAGCGAAGACCCTTTGTAACGCCCCACTACTTGCTGGCCCAATTAACATGTGGGTCGACCAACAATACCCAAAATCTTAAGTCCAAGTTACTTAGTAGCAAGGTAGTGGTGCTTTATATGCCCAAGATCACCTATGCAAACTTCCGGTGTGGGATAGGGTGTTACAAACTCACCCACTTATAAATCCTCGTGTCCTCGTGAGGGTCTATAATCAATCAGAATACCACGATAAGCTCGTGGCCAGCCCAGAATAAATGGCCCACATGGTTGTGTGCATGTAGGGCTACAAACGAGCTGAGCTTTAATATGTTTGGGCTTGTTTATTAAGAATTTAACGAGCTCGAGCTCGAGCTCGAGCTGAATAAAAATTTAACGAACCGAGTTCGAGCCGAGTTGGCTTAGGCTCGACTTAAGCTCGAGTTTGTTCACGAGCCTTAACGAGTCAAAAAATTTATAAATTCATACTTGCATTGAGATTAAAGTTACAATTAAAACTTTGATTATACAATTATATATACAATATATATAAACATACTAAAAAAAAGTCCACATTTTACTAAAATAATAATATCTACTACCACTATTATATAAATGTACTATCTATAGTTAACTATTATTTACATTTATATTTTTTAAATATATAAATAGCATATTTCTCTTATTTTTTATACATATTTTTATATTATTTAATATATAAATAATAAATATTAAACGAGCCAGCTAACGAGCCGAGCTTACGAGTCGAGCTTTAGAATGTTTGGGCTTGTTTGTTAAAAATTTAACGAGCTCGAGCTTGAGCTCGAACGCAAAAAAAAAAAATTAACGAACCGAGTTCGAACGAGCTCTTACCGAGCCAAGCTCGAGCCTGTTCACGAACGGCTCTGTTCATTTGCAGCCCTATGTGCATGGGTCGACTCTGATGCCATTTGTAATGCCCTACTACTTGCTGGCCCAAGTAACCTATAGGTCGACCAACAACACCCAAAAGCTTAAGTTCAAGTTACTTAGTAGCAAGGTAATGGTGCTTTATATGCTCAAGATCACCCATGCAAATTCGTGACAACGCCGCACACTCATTTAAGTGAGCATGCAAGGCTAAGAGTCCAATCACATAAACCAACAATGTAAAATACTCAAATTAAATCTTTAATTATCATAATGCCAAAATCCATAAAAATAAATAATTCTTATCATATGAAATTGTCCACCAAGTCCACTAATATAATCCACTAGCAAAATAATAATCCAAGTACTTAAATCATAGTCCTACTCTCGGCACTCCCACAAGTAAAAACCCCACGCAACTCTACTCCTCAGAATCTGAAAAAAATAAAATAAGGATAAGCTAGACAGGCTAGTAAATAACCAACCATCAATGCTAGCTGGATCAAGTATACAAAAAAATAGTCCATAATCAATAAATATATTTTTGTTACAATTCAATAAATAACAATTATTTTGTAAGATGGTTTCATAGTTGAAAATAAATAGTGTAGCAATACATTATAATTAAAAAGACAATGAGATAATTCGAAGAAATTTCGTTGTTCAAATCAATGGTTCAATATTTAGATGGTTCAATGATGAGATTCATAAAACCCAAGTCTTGGTGACTACGGTCACTTAGCCCGTGACAAGGCCCAGAACCACACATAGGCCGGTGGTAAAACCCCAAAAGAAACTAGTTTCTATGCCAATAAATAACCCCCATTGGCTAGGGTCCAAATCATAGTCAGACTCGAGTGATGCTCAGAATTCAAACAATACACAACTTTTAAATAAAATATTCGATATTTTCAGAATAAACATTTGGTATCATTTTTCGAATAGTTTCACAAAATATTCAAATAACTTTCATAATAATATCCGATGTTGTTTTATACTTGACCCATGTTGTTTTATACTTGACCCATATTTTAATTTTAGGAGAATAGGAAGGCTATAAATAAATATTTATAATTTCAAACAATTCAATAGGAACAAAAATGAACCAACAGTGATAGAGGGTTACTTACCTCAAACAGCTAAAATAATATTTCCCAAGCTAATCTCAAATTACCAAGATCCACCTCAATCTCACAAACCTAATAAAATATTACACCACATAAACAATTATTATTGATCACCATGATGCATCCATCATTCTTTTCTTTATAATATAATAATCTAATCCTATAGTCTACAAGTAAATTCCAAAACCCCAAAATACGGCTTCCGCAATCTTCAAGACTTATTTTATTCTATTGTTATTTTTTACATATATAAACCCATAGTTGCTAGCAGTCAAAACTTGTATCCTACAAATGCACCACCATTAGAATTACCTATCACATATCAGCCCCAAAATACACACACCCAATCAACATACAAGATACTCTGTCTAAAGAAATCCCCTTTTAAGTGCCAAAACAACCCACCGTATTCATATTTTGGCAAAACCGACACCCAATATCAGATTAGACAAATATGTTTATTTTTTCATATTTACCCATACGAATCATGCATGGTTATATTGAAACTAAATTAATAGATAGGAGTACCATTAAAAATCTTACCTCCAAGAGATGATTAGATCAAAATCACCACTCTAAGAATCTTTCCTTTTTTTTTTTCTTTTTTTTTTTAAACCCTGCGGCAGCCTTGAAAAAAAAAAACCTCCTAAGCCCTCTGTGTTTTTGTTCTTCTCCTAGACTTGAAGCAAAACATGTGGGTTTATTAACCTAGTTTCTCAAAATTACAAAATTACCCATCTATGTTATAGAAATTATAATACCATCTCATAACTAATTCCTTGATATTACTAAATGACCCATATAAATTAATTTAATTACTAATCTATCCAAAAATAATTATACACAAAACTTGGGTTTTACACCCTTGCTTTGACATATTTTGAAAAGATGTTTTGTGTTTGTATTTTGGTCCACATGTCTTTCTGAGTAATCCTAGGCATGAATTATGACTCATTGAAGAACTAATAAGTGAGAAACCAACAAGAATTAGAAAAGAGAAGATAATTATTCGATTCGAACCATGCGTTCCAATGTGTAATGTGTAGGTTTGAACATTGTGTATTCAAGGTGAGTAATATCTTAGTAAAGATATTTTCTTATTACTCTATTTTTTGAGGGTCTCAATGGAGTATGTTTTTCGAATTTGTTATTTTGCAAATGTGAATGAGTTCCTATCTATCTAACTAATAAACTTGTGATTGTGTGTCATGAATGAGCTTTCTATCCGTCTGATTCGTAAAAGATCTGTAAATGTGATTGACAAGCATGAAAGCATATAATGGACTGAAGGTCGTTCTGTATATCTGAAATGGACCTAAGGTCGTTTTGTATATTCGAATTGGACTTGAGAGGCCATTCTGTCATGTGTTGGACCTAAGGTCATTCTGTTATGTGTTGGACCTAAGGTTGTTCTATCAAGTGTTGGACCTAGGGTCATTCCATCATATGTTGGACCTAAGGTCATTCTGTCATATGTTAGACCTAAGGTCATTTTGTCATATGTTGGACCTGAGGTCGTTTTGCTATGATTAGATCTACTAGAATCTATTATGAAAAGAAAGAGTATTTCAGATGATTAAATTTTAAAGTATGATTTTGTGTAATACGAATATGATCTTATTTAACACGAATCTCATTCATTAACCTCTTTACTCTGATGTTATTCATTGGGCTTTAGCCTACTTCATGTTTATATGCATGTAGGTGAGCAGCGGGATGTCCAACCCCAACCCTAGTGAACCTGTGAAAGAACACTGAGTTTTGTGGAGTTAGCCCAGGATGCATTACGCATGAGGCTTTTGTCTTTTGTTTGCTTCTTTTTTTTTGGGTTAAAATTTCAATGTAGGAATAAATCACTAGCTTTATTATTGATAAATAAATGGGGGAAATCCTGACATCCAACTTTGACTCTAAAATATATAAATCAAAAACAAAGATGAAAATACTTGACTCGATTACTTTGGAAAGACCGACACGTCAAAACCTAGTAGGCCAAATTTCTGACTTACTTGACTCTCTTGACTTATTTTATTATTATCAGATCCATGAACGAAACAAATTTACAATAGGCAAGTTCATTGGTTGGCATCTCATTGCATCCACTATGCGTTTGGTGGTATCCTCTTCTAGTGTTCCCTTCCAAATCATAAGTTTCTCCAAAGCTATAGTGGTTAGTCTTAGTACTAAAGCCATCTTGAAGTTAGCCCATGTCAATTTGCCTTGGCTTTTCTTTTCTGTTTTTACTCTTCTTCTTCAAACAAGGTTTCCAAAAATCAGTGCTCGTCAATTTCTGTTTGTTTCCTCTTTTATTGGGCCTTTCTGTAGTGTCGCATAGCTATGAACACGAGGATGTAGTGAATTTCAGTCCACCTGACATCTCTCCACTTCAATAGTTCCCTTTCATTGTAGTAGTCAATGGATGGAAATTTCCTTTTCCAAGCAGTCCAGATAGATTCATGGATATCAACTATCTTTCAGTCTTCTATCTTTGAATAGCGTAGTAGATATATCTTAGTCTCTTCTTCTAGCTTTTTATCTTTTCCTTTCCTTTCTGCGCCACCACCATTTTCTTCTTTAAACTCGGTCCCCTATCCTTGGTTCTCCATATGCTGGGATCTATTAGAATCGGCAAGGTGGCTCGGGAAGCCTTCCTTGACAACATCCACTACCAGGAAATCGACGTCCATGGATTTTGGCAATTTTATTTCTAGCTTTAGTTCACTAGTGGGTATGAACTTGCTAGGATCGTATGCCTCCATGGATTTGCATTGCCCCTCTATTACAGTGACTTTGGACATTTCTTTAGCTGGTTATGCTTTTCCAAACAAGAGCTCTGTTCATTCGTCTTCTGTAAGCCCGTCTTCCCCCTCTGGGAGCACTATTCATTTCAATTCTTTCAATTCTGCAATCATCCCTCTATTCGAGCCATGAATACTGCTAGGAAATTAGGGTCATACTCTTGTGACCCTTGTTGAAGGGCGTTTATTCCTATTTCCTTAGGTATAGGTAATAGCGGCTTGGGCAGGTTAGTAGAGACAATGCATTGGCTGGGATAAAAAATGGGGATGGTCTGCATGAAGTTGATGCTAGATGAAGGTGTGGCTTTGTCATGGTTGGCGGTTATATTTGGTTTTGGTGGTGGTATGAGTTGGCTATCAATGAGGTCTTGGATTTTATGGTGAATGTGGGAACATTGGTCAGTTTCATGGCTGGCTTGTTGGTGAAAGTCATAATATAAGGTAAGGTCATGACTAGCTGACAGAGGGTTTTTCAAATACCCTTTGTCCACAAGGATTTGCAAGGCTCTAGATAATGACAAGTAGAGTGGATGGAAGGCAACCCTCTGAGTGGAGTCCTGACACGATCCCTGGTGGAATTGCATAGTCAATGCTTGCATGATTTTGGCTTTCCATCTTGTAACATTATCATTGAAGTCCTTTGGTAATTCAAGCGGCGGTGATGCGGCCACATGGGCTTGTAGCTCGTTTTGAATTTGGATCAATGCATCCATAGTTATGGCCAAAGTGTCTATAGATGTATGGACCAGATTGACCATTTCCAAGACTTGCATCTTCAAGGCTTCAGGCATGGGATCCTAAAGAGTTCTGCATTTGGGCTTGTGAATCTTCCTCTCTGACAACTCGTGTGAGGCAAATACGGACTTTTCATAAACCATGTCTTGAATACGAGATAGACAACGGAGTTTGGCCCACTTAGCTTGGAGAACTTCCATTTCTGGAAGCGATGTTTGCAACAACCCTGAGAATAGGTGAACGGACCCAGTCACTTTTGTTTTACACTTACCATCAATCATCATCATCATCACCCCTTAGGTGATAGTTGTCCAATCAAGGAAATTTTAAGGAACTTTAAGGATCCCTACCAGAGTGAATTGCCTCTCTATTATTTGTTGCTTTACCAAAAAGGTGCCCATTTGTATTTTAGAGTCATATGATCAAATTACAACTCCCATTTTTTGTTTTCAAAAATCATTTTTCAAAGTTTCGTTCTTTCTCTTCTTTTTTTCCCAAAATTTTTGAGGAGTTAGGATTTTATTCTTAGGAATCAATCAAACAAATATCCTTTAGCCAATACCCTATAGAGAAACTAGAATTTTATTTAAAATGGAAGACTTGGTCATTACCTCCTCATCTACCATTTTCCCATAAAATCAGAGTTCACTCCAAAGTCATTAACCCAAAGATTTTTACTTGATAAAAAAAACTTCCATAATTTTCAAACTCTAATCAAATTTTATTTTAAAAATTTTCTAAGAATTTTCAAATTTTATTCCAAGAAATCAATCAAACAATCATCTTCTAGTCAAATGCCTCCTAAAGAATTTCAAAATGAAAGACTTGGTCATCACCTCCTTGTCTAACACTTTTCTATAAAATCAAAATTCCTTCCAAAGTCAACAACTTAAAGATTTTTGTCTAATCAAGAACTTTCCAGAATTTCTAAAATTCTACACAGAATTTTTCAAAATTCTTTCCTCACAATGAGCTTTAGATTTTATTCCAAGCATCTAATCAAACAATTGTCTTCTAGTCAAATTTCTTTGAAGGGAATTGGAATTTTATTTCAAAATGGAAGACTTGGTTATCACTTCCTTACCTACCATCTTTCATAAAATTTGAAATTCCCTCTAAAATCAATGACCTAAAGATTCTTATTCAATCAAATACCTTCCATAATCTCCAAAGCTCTACTTTGTTTAGAAAGGTTTTTTTTTTAGAAGTTGTCTTTTGATCACACATTTTCTTGGAGATGTAAATTTTGAAGATGCATTCGCACTAAGGTAGGAATTCAAACTCAAACTCAAACCATTTAATTTGGGAAACCATCTCCTAATTGAATTATTGCCCCGAATAACTTAGGTTGCCCTAGAATCAAACCACTGCCCTTTCTGACTCCCTAGATTTTTGGAATGAAATCACTGCCTTTCTTCTTGTTGATCCACGGAATCAAATCAAACCATTTTCATTCAAGTTAAGATACCATATAAGCACATAATTTGCATTCATGCCTATTTGGAGGTAGGGTTACCCTATCCTAATTTTGGAAATAGGATCTAAGATTCACTAAATCATACAAAAGGCAACATTACAATCCTAGAAGGGTGGATATCATGTCTTAGTTTGAAAGCTGCTAATGCTCTCTATATGCAAAATGTAGGTTTGGTCACAAACGGGTATATCAGTTATTACTATCAACATATCTCTCCTTCCACAAGGAAATGATCAAACAGTACTAATAGCACACTCTGACGCTTGCCTAATTGACATAGCATAGCTTACGAATAATGTCCGAGATATTATGCAATAAGGTAGGTTTCCTTAGTTCTAAAATGATGGAATGCAATTAACAATTAACCACAAATTTCATAAAATAGAAATTTTCAAGTCAAGCTAATTTAATTTCCCAGCAGAGTCACCAATTGTGGACGCCGTGCTTTTTTCGAGTTTAAGGTATGCATCCCACACCGACTTACCATATAGTCGTCACTTAATTTTTAAAGGGGAACTAAGAAACCTTTAAAGATGAAAATTAAGTTAAGGCCTTATCCGTCATAACCAAGAACATTCCGGGTTCAGGAGTTTAGGTGCAAAAGGGGAAGGCTATTTACATTGAAGCACTCTTTTTTGCCCAATCTGAAGATTGGTCTCTACTCACTCTCTATTTTATGATTTTAGTGGTTAATTGTTCACAAAAATTCATTTTAGACCTAAATTTTTTAACTAACCTAAAACTATGTGATTTGAAGAAAAGTGCATATCATATATTTTAGATTAAATGAATAAATCCATATTTATATAAAAACGATTTTGTATTAGGAAAAGTGGATTTTGATAATCCATAGCCATAAACATAAACTAAAATGTACAATATCCACACAAAAACACACAAACTACACAATTTTGCATACAAAGAGCATATAAACTTGCATTACTTAAAGGGACAATGCAAAGCCACAAGTACATGACAAGGAGAACAAGAGGACTTATCCAGATGCCCACTTCATTCATCTTACATGTAAGACATAAAATAAATATGACCTAAAGCATGCAACTAAACATACAAGAATGATCCTAGGCTCCGTTTGAGACTATTACATGATGAATGTGCACAAGAATACAACTAACAAATACGAGTATAAATGTAAACTAACTGCATGATGAATCAAACCGGGCCATGCATGCTAATTATATGAGCAAAATAAACCTGAAACCATGCTGTTCAAACTAAAAGAAAGAAAACATGCAAGAAGAGGTGAGAAAGTAAGAAAAACTAAGAGACTGCATGATGTTAAGATGGACTAACAACCTAGCATGGATTGACTACTAAAATCAGCAAAGGGCTATTGAAATACAAAGAATAAGAGGAGTTTACCTTCTGGTTTTCAAGAATCGAAGAGCACACAGAGAATAACGCAAAGAAACAACGAGATCTTTGTTTGCAAGCTTCCCCCAAGCTTGGAATCCAAATTTTGGTTAAATTTCTTCAGTCCTTAGGTATTCTTCAATGTTTAGAGTTGGATGGGATATTTTCAAAGCTAAGGCCAAAGAGGAGGAGGAGAGAGTGTATTTTACTCTTAAAATGCACAAAGAGGCTTCAAATTCTTAACCCCTTCAAAGCGAAGGGGAGAGGCTCTATTTATAGAGCTAGGGAAAGCTTGTGGAACCCTTCTAGGATTTCATCGCTTCTCCCTCCACCATTCCAACCAAAATTGCACCAAACTAGAGTTTCTAAAAATAACTCTACGATGCTTCAATGTACGCACGTATAGACTAAGTGTGCACGCACAACGATTGTGCACACTCACATCTAACGTACGTACGTGCATTTTGCCTTGGTACACGTGCCATGTATGCATGCACAAGTACAGGGTCCTATGCTCTTGGCTTGCTTGTGGCACAAGTAAGTCTGAATTGCATTTTGATCAATATTTTTGATAAAACAGGTCACTAATTTTGGAAAATACGATCAATCAAAGTACAATCAGGCTTTTTGGGGTTAAGAAGTTGGCTTTTGGATAAAAATGGGTCTAGGGGTAAAATCGTCATTTTTCTAAGAAGGTAATTTTTGGCCAAAACGAGTTTATACAACAACTCTAAGCAATCCTTTAAGCATCTTAAAAATGAAGTAAGTATCATTTCATCATTGAGAGGCTTGTAAGTGGCCAAAGTCTTAGGGTCAGTCAAAATGTAGTGTCTACATGTGTGAGCCTTGTTTGGTAGGAAAAGCCAATAGAAAGCCTTTTGGAAAGACACCAAGGGCTTTATATCCTCTAGAATTAGTTCACTCTGACATTCGCGGACCTATAAATGTAAAGGCATGCCATGGCGCTTCTTATTTCCTTACATTTGTTGATGACTATTCATGATTCAATTATGTCTTTTTGATCTTACATTGCTTTGAGGCGTTAGATTGCTTCAAGCGCTTTGTTGCACTGGTTGAGAATCAGACAGACGGGAAATTGAAAATCCTTCAAACAGATCGAGCGCATGAGTATTTATCATATCAGTTCTAGAGACTGTGTAAGGAAAATGAGATATGCATGTAGTTAACAATTTTAGGCACTCCATAACAAAATGGAGTAGCAGAGAGGTAGAATTGCACTTTGCTTGAAATGGTTAGATCAATGATGGTGCAAGCCAACATCCCTATATCCTTTTGGGAAGATTCTCTTTTGACTGCTACCTAAGCATTTGAGGCCTTGGGGTTGTATGGGTTTTGTTCACAGTACTTCTCATAAGCATAGGAAGTTAGGCCCTAGAGTAAATAAAAAAGTGTTTGTTAAAAACTTAAAATGCTCAAAAAGTTATGTAATGTATGGTGAACATCCTAATGGTGGAGTGACAAAAAGTGAGTCGAGATGTCAATTTCATTGAGAGTGAATTCCTTAGAATTGGTGAAGTAAAGTAAGATCTTGCACTGTTTGAGTTGCAAGAGTCTGCAAAAATCACACCACCTTTTGGCAAGAGTGGAGAATTAAAGCCTCATCATGAAATAGCAAAAGATAGTAGGAGTGATTTACCTCTTAGTAGGAGTGTTCCACTAGAAAATGACTCACTAGAATCCCAATTACGTAGAAGTGAACATGGAATCATTCCTTGTCATCGTTATGAGATTGAAGGGGAATCTTTCATGTGTACTCCGTTGGGTCTTGATGAGCCTGTTTCCTATGAGGAAGCATTAGTTTCATCTAATACTAATGAGTGGATGGTTGCTATGAAAGATGAAATGAGTTTTATGGCTCAGAAGCAAGTTTGGGTGTTGGTTGACCTTCCACCTAGGCGCAAGACCATTGGTAACAAATGGATATTAAAAATTAAGCGCAAGGTTGATGGGTCAATTGATAAGTACAAAATTCATCTCATGGCAAAGGGTTATACCAAAAGAGAAGGTATAGATTATGATGAGACATTCTCCCTGGTGGTGAGATTTGCCTCTATTTACCTAATTCTAGCTATTGTCACGCATTTTGATTTGGAATGTTTAGACTACATTTCTCAATGGAGAATTAGATGAGGAGATCAATATGCATCAACTAGTAGGCTTTGAGGTCAATGGACAAAAGCGCAAAGCATACCTATATATACACATACTTGTACCTTTAAACTTATTTACTTTTTTGAACACAAAATACCTACTAATATATACAATTTGTACACCAAAAATAAAAAAGAAAATCCCTTCAAATCTAATGATCATGGCCGGCCACCCCTTGCGTGTATATATGCAAGGTACTTTTCAAGACAAATTGCATGAATTTAGGGAGAATTTTTGACCAAGTACCATGTGTTTGTACTAAGGTTTTCAATCTAGTTCTATCTTGATTTAATATATAACTAGATCGTGTTTAACTCTTAATTAGAGCCCTAATCACCCCTCATTCCATTACTCCCTAACTAAATCCAAGACTATTCAATTTAGTTGAAACAATGGGTATTTTGGACTTTTTACACCATTTTTCCTATAAACACACCACTATCCTCCACATATTTCCACATCAAACATACACACACTCACACAGCATAGCAAGAGGGAGAGGAGTGAAGAGTGAGCTTGTGGAAGAAAGAAAGAAAAGAAAAAGAGCAAGTCTTGCAAAACTACTCCCATAGGCATTCATGTAAACCACAACACAACCATCACTTTTATTTTCTCAGTCAATTACATGATCTTAGAGGTTTAATGTATCATTTTCATATGTGTATTCACAGTATTCTTGTGTTTGAATAAAATAATTACAGCCTTGTTTTCTTCATTACTTGTATTTTCACTTAATGGAAGCAAAACTATATTTTTCTACCCCCTTCTCACATTATTTCCAAAAGCATACCTTCATTCAAAAAATTCAAGTTATTTATATACTATTTAGCATGTTCTCATCATAAGAGAAGTGGAAAATTACTCATGGTTGCCCTCTTTTTCTATTACTCATCTTATTTCAAGCTTTGCGTAAGAAAGATCGGTATTTTCAGGCCACTTAAAAAAATTCTATAAAAATTCAAAAAAAACCTTTTTGACCTCATTTTTATGTCAAAACTTTCCTTAAAATTTTATCTTTCAATTAAAAATGGTTTTATCAAAAAAGAGTTAGTGGTTTAAGAGAAAATCTAATATTTGTAACAGTCGACGAATCTGGATAATGTTGGGATATTTCTTTAATAACTGAAAAGCTATCCCATTTTTGAAAGATAATTTAGAAATTAGATAAAATTTTCCACAAACCATAGAAAGGCCGAGTTCAGGAAAAATCTGGAAATGTCTCATAAATTGTGACTTTAAAGTGTATCTAATTTGAAAATTTAAGTTTGTTGATGATTTCATACTTTTAATTTCATGAATGTGCTTCTTATCTCTTAATTGGGCCTTAATATGATATTTCCATTATTGTGCCTACATTTCTTTACCATGGTACTTTGATGATGTTCATACTTATATAGAAATTATTGTCTGAATAGTTTATTCTAACCCTAACTTAAAATATCTAACTCAAGGGAAAACTAAATGGGGTGGTATTGGATTTTTCGATCACTTGAATAATGATGAGATGATAATGTGTTAATTTCAAGTATGGATTGATGGGACGTGTTCCCTAATTGAAGGTTAAATCTTGCACAAATGGTTTTTTGGAACCCTCGAATGGCCCAATTGTATTCGGACTATAGATATTTACGATGGATAAGGTTGGAGGAAGTTATGGGTAAGGCCCTTATTTTTACCATCTCTTTTGAGGTCCTTGGTTGGCAGTATGAGGTATGTAACCGTTATAGACATCCAGAGTAAGGTCTGCAAAGCAACAAAAGATGGGGTATACCGAATAATCCGAGTCCAATTCTTGTGAGAGGATGGAATCTCTTTGGGAGATTTCTAAATTACTAACTTCTAACTTGTAACCCTTTACTTGTTTACTTGATTATCATACTTCATTACTTGTTCTAAATGTGATTGTGTATTAGATTGGAAAAAATGGATGGGGTATGTGTACGTTTACTGGACATTCAAAGCTCATGGCATTTCATGCCAAGTATTGAAGACTATCAGCCGGTCAAAGGCGAAGCTAAAACATTTGAGGACGTATGACTACCCTAGAAAAATTAGATACTAGTTTTGCTTAATCCCTTTTGTAACCAAGTTTGAGATTGTAAGTGTTAAAACTCTTGATGTAATGAAGACATACCATAACTTACAAACCATAACTTAATTATTATATTAAGCATAAAACTAAACATAAGAAAGAAGTTTAGTAAAAGAAATTTTTTCTTTGTACTAGGAAAAAAAAATATTGTTTCGACTGAGGTATGCCACAGCTTGGATATATATTATGCATGTCTGGGTATACCAAAAATTAAGAAGAAGAAATTTAAGTACATGTTTTGTGTGCCCAGTACATATATGCAGAAATACTATACGTCGATAAATACCCGGTATGGGCCTGACATATTTGTCGAAATATCTATACTTCATAATCTCAAGATAATTGTAAATGAATTTTTATATTATTTTATTATTTTTTTTGCAAAGTATATATTATTTAAATTTATTTTTTTCATTTTTTTCATCATTATTATTATTTTTTTTATATTTTTTTTTGGGGGGGGGGGGCTAATTGATTTTTAAGGTATAGTCTTAGAGGGTAAAATGAAGTTCCAAATGAAGTTTACTGTTACGTCAGTAAATTCCGTTTGATTGTAGACGAAATGTAACGGTAAGGACCAAATTAATCAAAATTTCAAAAGTTTGAGAGGCAAATTAATATTATACAAAATCTGATTGTCAAATTAAAAAATGCATAAAAATTAAGAAGGCAAAATGATATTTCCTCTTGGATAGGGCAAAGTTTTAAGATAAAAAACATGTAAAATAAAACAATTATCAAGAAGAAGATACACATTATTAAGTATAGGAAAACACACAATCAACCTTGCCCTCTATTCTTCTTTCCTTTGAGCCCCAATCTCTCCCATTGAGAAAGTCAATTCAATCATTACCAAAGATATGAGAAAAGACAACATTATTATTATTATTATTATTATTATTATTATTATTATTATTATTATTATTTTGAGAAAACAGCAAACATATAACATTAACATTAGTTACAGACCGAGTCAAGTCATGAATTGGCTTAAGTTCATCTGATTGACCTTAGAGACACTAAGGCTTCGTTTGGGAAGCCCAACTTGGGATTTTTTTGGCTATTTAGCCAAAAAAAAAAAAAAATAGGCTTTTTAGTCCAATAAGACAAAGCATCACATCTAACCCATAATCATACATTCTTTCTCTCACAAAAAAGCCAAAAAAGCCAAATGCCTTTTCCAAATTAGGCTTTTTAGCCTCAGGCTAAAATAACTAAAAAAGTCAAAAAGTCAACCGACAGCTCATTGTGCTATGGGTTCCTCATCAGCATCGTAACAGACCCAAGCTATGCTTGCACTTCCATCGTCTTTCCTCCATGATCCATCAATAATCAATTTGTGTTCCTGCAAATCAACACCATGCGGTGTATGATTCACAAGTACACATATGGCATTTAAAACACTCAGAGAAAATGTTTCATTTTCCTCATTATCCATCATACCCTCATTCTGCCTCTGTGCCCTCTTTACAAAGGCTGTGGAACAAAATAAATCTTGGGCAACTGCAATAGTTTGTTGACAAGTTAACAAGTTTCCTTGAAAACCCACACTATTTCTTTGTGTTCGCAGGTATTTTAATATTATAATGTGTCATAGGCTGGTTTTCTTTTCTTTTCTGCCAAGTTTACTTACCATTCAAGTCTTTGCCAAGTCTTGGTCAAGTCTCCCCATTCTTATCCATATCAAGTATTCCTAGTCTTCCAAGATAAGTCTTCGCCAAGTCTTATCCTTTCAAGTCTTCCAAGTCTTCCTTTTCTTATCCACCAAGGAAGACCCTCCTAGCTTTTTCTTCTATATATATTGAGCTATGTCCTATCTTGAAATATACGAGAAGAAGTTTTTGTTGCTTTTATTATGTCTTATGTGAGATTATCAGGTAAATAAAAAAGGGTGTATGTGATAAAGCTTTGGGTTCCACCAATTGTGCAGTATTGGTTAACCATACGACTTAGTCGGGCTGTTGTATCCTGGGGGAGACAAGTCAAGGTTTTTTCTACTTCACCGGTGTGAGGCTTTGCCTAACCGCAGAGGGCTTGAATCTCCTTAAAGAGAGCGAATTTCCAGCGCCTCAGCCCTTACAATAGTTATTGTAATTTTTATTATTCTTATTTTTTGGTGTTTTATTTGTAATTATCACCAACAATTTTAAGGAGATTCAAATAGCAAAAATCCACGGAGCCAGTACTGGAGAAGCCCAATGAGAATACCGACGATCTCAACAAGCCCTTCCGGTTCAAGGGAGCCCATTTCAAGAGATGGAAAGGCAAGGTGCTTTTCTACCCCAGTCTCCTCAAGGTGGCCTATTTCCTGATTGAGAAAAATCCGAACAAAGTCCCCACTGAAGAGATGACCGACGAGGAGTATGCTGCTCATCTTGAAAAAATCGAGAAATACAATGCAGATGAGTATAAATGTCGGTATTATCTTTTGAATTGTCTTTCAGATCAATTTTTTGATTATTATGATACTACTGACACCACGGCCAAGAAAATTTGGAAAGCCTTGCAGAACAAATATGACACTGAAGAGGCAGGCGCTAAAAAATATGCTGTAAGCCATTTTTTCCGCTATAAGATGATAGATGAAAAATCAGTGGTGAAGCAAGTTCAAGATTTTCAGATGTTAGTAGCTGAAGTTAGATTTGAAGGCATCAAAATTGGAGACAATCTTGTTGTAGCAGGTATTGTTGACAAACTTCCATCATCATGGAGGGAGTTCCAGAAGTCAATGCGTCACAAGCAAAAAGAGACGTCCTTGGAGACTCTAATCACATGGATTCGGGTGGAGGAGGAAGCACGAGGACAAGATGCACTTATGACACAAGAGCATTCCACTGCAAAGGTAAATTTAACTTCTGGAAATACTTTACCTAAAGGTCGATTTCATAAAAATAGTCACTTGAAGCCAGTTAAGAAAATCTGGAAAAATACTGGAAGGCCACAAAATAAAAATTATCCGAGGCAAAAGAAATGGAACCAAGAACCCCCTTCACAAGATTTGACAAATGTGACATGTTTTGTGTGTGGCAAAAGTGGGCATATTGCCCGAACTTGCAAATTTCGGAAACAACAGTCTCAACCACAGGCTAATGTTACCGAGGAACCATCTGTGGCTATGATTACAGATATTTTTATGATTCAATCTATGGAAGGGTGGTGGGCAGACTCTGGTGCCAATAGACATGTCTGCTATGATAAAGATTGGTTCAAAGATTTCACTCCTTTTAATGAGGAGAGGACTGTTATGCTTGGTGACTCTAGTTTAACCAAGGTGCTCGGGTATGGAGATGTTGAGCTAAATTTTACCTCTGGACGTGTGCTTGTTTTAAAAGATATGTTGTACACACCATCCATGAGGAAAAATTTGATGTCAAGTTATTTGCTCAACAAAGCTGGTTTCAAGCAGACTATTGAATCTGACCAATATGTAATCACTAAAAATGGCATATTGTGGGGAAAGGGCATGCCTGTGATGGAATGTTTAAATTAAATGTTGAGAATAAGAAAGCACATGTTTCTATTTACATGTTGTCTTCTATGAATTTTTGGCATGCTCGTCTGTGTCATATTAATAGCTGATATGTGGAAGTCATGAGTAGTTTAGGATTAATTCCTAGACTAACAAATAAGTTTGAGAAATGTGAAATTAGCAGTCAAGCAAAAATAGCTAAAAGGCCTCATAAAAGTGTGGTGAGAAATACTGAATTGTTAGAATTGATTCACACTGATTTATGTGAATTTGAAGGAATTTTAACAAGTGGTGAAAATATATATTTTATCACTTTTATTGATGATTTTTCAAAATACACTTATGTATACTTGTTGAAAAATAAAAGTGATGCTTTTGAAAAATTTAAAGAATTCCTTCTTGAAGTTGAAAATCAATTCGGTAAAAAAATTAAAAGATATAGAAGTGATAGAGGTCGGGAGTATGAATCTTTTGGATTCAACTCGTTTACTCAGTCTTTGGGAATAATCCATGAAACTACTCCACCATATTCACCTGCATCGAATGGTGTAGCAGAAAGGAAAAATAGAACTTTAACTGATTTAACAAATGCTATGCTAATTGAAGCAGGTGCTCCTTCAAATTTGTGGGGAGAAGCAATTTTAACTGCATGTTATGTTATGAATATAGTGCCACATAAAAAAACAAAAGTTACACCTTTTGAGTTGTGGAAAGGGCATAAGCCAAATTTGAGATATTTGAGGGTTTGGGGTTGTCTAGCTTTTGTTAGACTTGTGGATCCTAAAAGACCTAAATTAGGTGTGAAAGCTGCCACTTGTGCTTTTCTTGGATATGCAACAAATAGTACAGTCTATAGATTTTTGATATTGAAAACAAAATAATTTTTGAATCAGGTGATGTAATTTTTCATGAAGAAAAATTTCCTTTTAAATCTAAAAATGGTGGGGGTCAAAATTATCAAGAAAATATTTTATCTGAAACTGGTTCCTCTACTCATCTTTTACAAAACCAAGATCCTATAGTTTTTGAACCTAGAAGGAGTAAAAGAGCCAGATTAGAAAAAGATTTTGGCCCTGATTATCATGTTTTTAATGTGGAGGAAACTCCATTAACTTTACAAGAAGCTTTGGCATCTCCTGACTCTGTTTTTTGGAACGAGGTTGTAAATGATGAGATGGAATCATTATTATCCAATAAAACTTGGGTATTAGTAGATTTACCACCAGGTTGTAAAACTATTGGCTGTAAATGGGTTTTGAGAAAAAAAACTTAAACCGGATGGAACTATTGATAAATATAAAGCAAGGCTTGTTGCAAAAGGTTTTAAACAACAAGTAGATCTTGACTTTTTTGATACATTTGCTCCGGTTATTAGAGTTACATCCATTAGATTATTAATTGCTGTGGTTGCAATTCACGATCAAATGGATGTTAAAACGGCCTTTTTAAATGGAGACCTGAGTGAAGAAATCTATATGGATCAACCTGAGGGTTTTGTGGAACCCGGTCAAAAAAGCAAAGTGTGCAAGCTAGTTAAATCCCTATATGGCTTAAAACAGGCCCCTAAACAGTGGCATGAGAAATTTGATTCCTGCATGATTGAGAATGGCTATAAAACGAATGAATGTGAAAAATACATTTACTATAAATCTGAAGAGAATTCACATGTCATTATTAGCCTTTATGTGGATGATCTACTTATATTTGGTTCTAATTTGCATATCATCGTGGAAACTAAAAATATGCTTAGTAACCATTTTGATATGAAAGATCTTGGTGAGGCTAATTATATTTTGGGAATGAAAATTACCAAAACCTGTGATGGTATATTTCTTGATCAGTCGCATTATGTTGAGAAAATTTTGAGAAAATATAATTTTTATAACTGCAAGCATGTTCTTACTCCTTTTGATCCTCATGTGCGTTTATTTCCTATTGAAAATGATAAGGATGTAATTAATCAAAAGGAATATGCTAGTATGATTGGTAGCTTGCGTTATGCGACTGACTGTACTAGACCTAACATTGCATATGCAGTTAGAGTACTTAGCAGGTTTATGAGCAAGCCTGACAGTGATCACTGGCTAGCCATTGAGCGTATTATGAAATATTTATCTGGTACTATAAAATATGGCTTGTTTTATAATAAGTATCCTGCAGTACTTGAAGGTTACAGTGATGCCGATTGGAATACCTTGTCAGGTGATTCATTATCAACCACTGGTTACTTATTTACATTGGGAGGTGGTGCTATAAGTTGGAAATCGAAAAAATAAACTATTATTGCTAATTCAACAATGTAGGCTAAGCTTATTGCTTTAGCTACAGCTAGTGAAGAAGCAAATTGGTTAAGAGATTTGTTAAATGAAATTTCTTGTTGGGAAAAACCGATTCCACCTATATTGACTCATTGTGATAGCACCGCAGCAATTGGTCGAGTTAATAACCGTTATTATAACGGTAAATCCAGACCTATCAGAAGAAAACACAGTACTGTGAGATCTTATATGAATAATAGCATCATAAATGTGGATTCTATTAAATCTGGTGATAATCTTGTAGATCCATTAACTAAGGTCTTAGCAAGAGATAGAGTCTGGAATACATCGAGGGGGATGGGGTTGAAGCCCATTGAATATAGCGGGAGCCATGTATGAGGATACTCAACCCAGGGACCAGAGATCCTGTAATTGGGTTCAATGAGAAAAATGATCATATGATGGCCGTGAGAAATGCACTAAATTACTTTTTACCTATCCCTATGATGTAAGTGCATTTATCCTGTAACGTTGTAGATGTTGAGTTATTAAAAAAACTCTTAATGAATTTCTGTAGGTCTTATTGAGTGGGGTGTCATAGTTACAGGAGCACCCTTGACAGAATTCACCTATGTGAGTGTGGTAGTGAGGCCGCTACCTATGAGATTTGGGCTAATTCTCAAACACACTCATAAATCCTGGGATCGCACAAGGCCGTAATGTGCTAGCTTTTAAAGCTTTTGTGAACACCTGGAATATTATGTGTGTGCAATAATTATTTATTTCCCACATAATTATTATTGCACACACATAATATTCAATGCTAAGCATACTATTGGCTAAGCATACTATTGGCTCTGGAGTAAATATTATTGTTTCACTAATGGAGGTTCAATGCAGAGCACACCTACCATGATGCATAATATCCTTATTTGCCTAATAATCTCAGTTTTTGTTACCTATAATATTAAAATAAGTAGGGGAATGTTAGCAGGTATTTTAATATTATAATGTGTCATAGGTTGGTTTTCTTTTCTTTTCTTTTCTACCAAGTTTACTTACCATTCAAGTCTTTGCCAAGTCTTGGTCAAGTCTCCCCATTTTTATCCACATCAAGTCTTCCTAGTCTTCCAAGATAAGTCTTTGCCAAGTCTTATCCTTTCAAGTCTTCCAAGTCTTCCTTTTCTTATCCACCAAGGAAGACCCTCCTAGCTTTTTCTTCTATATATATTGAGCTATGTCCTATCTTGAGATATACGAGAAGAAGTTTTGGTTGCTTTTATTATGTCTTGTGTGAGATTATCAAACAAATAAAAAAGGGTGTATGTGATAAAGCTTTGGGTTCAACCAATTGTGCAGTATTGTGCAGTATTAGTTAAACTTAGGCCTCGTTTGGGAACCAGCCCATTTAGCCAAAAAGTCAAAAAGTTACTAAAAAAACCAATAAGCCAACAACTCATACCAGAAAGTCAAATATTCTCTTTTCAATGCTAAGCATACTATTGGCTCTGGAGTAAATATTATTGTTTCACTAATGGAGGTTCAATGCAGAGCACACCTACCATGATGCATAATATCCTTATTTGCCTAATAATCTCAGTTTTTGTTACCTATAATATTAAAATAAGTAGGGGAATGTTAGCAGGTATTTTAATATTATAATGTGTCATAGGTTGGTTTTCTTTTCTTTTCTTTTCTACCAAGTTTACTTACCATTCAAGTCTTTGCCAAGTCTTGGTCAAGTCTCCCCATTTTTATCCACATCAAGTCTTCCTAGTCTTCCAAGATAAGTCTTTGCCAAGTCTTATCCTTTCAAGTCTTCCAAGTCTTCCTTTTCTTATCCACCAAGGAAGACCCTCCTAGCTTTTTCTTCTATATATATTGAGCTATGTCCTATCTTGAGATATACGAGAAGAAGTTTTGGTTGCTTTTATTATGTCTTGTGTGAGATTATCAAACAAATAAAAAAGGGTGTATGTGATAAAGCTTTGGGTTCAACCAATTGTGCAGTATTGTGCAGTATTAGTTAAACTTAGGCCTCGTTTGGGAACCAGCCCATTTAGCCAAAAAGTCAAAAAGTTACTAAAAAAACCAATAAGCCAACAACTCATACCAGAAAGTCAAATATTCTCTTTTCTCTTTACTTTTTGCACATCTTTTCGTAAAAAGCTAAAAAGTCATCCCAAACATACTAGTTTTTTTAGCTCATATTTTAGCCAAATAGCTAAAAAGTTACTAAATTAGCATGTTCCCAAACGAAGCCTTAGTCAGGCTGTTGTATCCTGGGGGAGACAAGTCAAGGTTTTTTCTGTTGCACCGGTGTGAGGCTTTGCCTAACCGCAGAGGGCTTGAATCTCCTTAAAGAGAGCGAGTTTCCCGCACCTCAGCCCTTACAATAGTTATTGTAATTTTTATTATTCTTATTTTCTAGTGTTTTATTTGTAATTATCACCAACACTTTGTTTCCAAATTGCCCACAACAGTTTAATAAGCCTTTGGTCATCATCCGAATCATGATCCTTATTCCTCCAATGAGTAAGGCCTCGTTTGGCATACTAAAAAAAATCAAAAAGTCACTATCCTATTTAACTCACATCATCTTGTTTAAGTCACACCACCTCTCTACAACATCACTTCAAACTCAACCCATACTCAATCTATATTTTATAAAAAGTCAAAAAGTACATTTATTTAAAATATGCCAAACCACCCCTAAACCAAGAGGAAAATGACACATCATCTCCAGTTGAAAAATAAAACCTAATGGACTACCCCTCTAAAGCCTATGGGACTCGGGGCAATTAAAAAGCAAATGCTCTAAAGTTTCCTTCTCCCTCAAACACCTTGGACAGGTTGCATCATTCAATACATTCCTAATTTTCAGATTCTATCTGACTGGAAGTATGTTGTGAAGACATTTCCATATAAACATGGACCATTTAGGTGAAACTTTAAGCTTCCAAAACCACATCCAAAGAATATTATCTGGAGAAATCACAATATGTTTTTGTGCAACAAACCTTTCTAAAACTTGTCAATAACCCGATTTAACAGAATAATCCTCAGATTTGGTATGAACCCAAACCAGTTTATCAATCATAGGCATCAAAGACACATGAACACCTTGGATGTTGTTGATACAATTTTCCATATAAAAAAGAAAGTCTCAGAAGATTCAAACGCCAACAATTATTTTGTTTATCAATAAAGTAAGACGGTGAAGAAAAATGTCTAGATAAGCCCTGCCCTCTCAATGGGTTCTCTATGGTAGGATTCCATTGGTCCTCTAAAGAATTTATCAACTCTCCATTCCCCACTACCAATCTTACCCTCCCACCCCCCCCCCCCCCCAAAAAAAAAAAAAAAAAAATAGATCGCTTCCCCATAAAAAATAGATCGCTTCCGCCACCACCGCCGCCAAGATGCATTTTGACCAGGTTTAATAGCTTGAAAATTATGTTTTGTGCAATACTTACCCATGAGAACTCGTGCGAGAAGTGTCTCAGGATTTAAAAAATAAAAATAAAAATTCCAAGCTTGCTTAGCTAGAAGGACTTGATTTAAACAACCAAGATCCCGAAAACCCAGTCCTCCATACTCCATCCCAACTCTGCCAGAACAAGCTCTCTCTTTGGATGAAGACCAAAAAAAAATTCGTATAACCACAGTGATTTGATCCAAAACATTTTGGTGAATTTTAAAGAAAGAAAACATGTATAAGGGGACTGTTTGAAGTACATATTTTATCAAAGTACTCCGCCCTGCAATGTTTAAAAGTTTACACTTCCAACTTTGAAATTTATTCTGAATTTTCTCCATTATTATTCAAAAGATATAAATTAGTCTGCATTCCCCTAGTGCACATGCAATAAACAAAATGGGTTCAACCAATGATTGTCCAAGCTAGTAAACAGTCAACAGCTAAGAACTAAAATATCCAAAAAATGGCGACTCTAGAAATTTTTGTAGATGAGATCACTTTACAAATTTTATAAGAAAAAATAATTAAACTAAATAATATTTACTCTGTTTGGTTTTGAATTTTCAAAATCAATTTGAGTTTTTATTTTTATTTTTTTTATCTGTTGTTTTTTTTAAGATTTTTTGATGAGACTTAAGGTTTGATTTGATTTGATATTTTAGTCATTTTTTTTACGTTACCAAGAAAGTAAAATATTCATTAAAAAACTCTTAATAAAATTTATATTTTTTATTTATAGTGAATTTTGAAATATTGTTTTACAAATATTTTGCTGTTTAAATGTATTTAGATTAAGTGGAACTAAAAAGTAAAATAATTTGTTTAAAATATTTAAAAAGTTTACTAAATGCAAAAAATAAAAAATTTAGAAATTATTTTTAAAAACTATTAACCAATCAGAGTAATTTAAACTTTTAAAAAATAAATCTCTAATAGTCGTGGTCCTTATTTGACGGGATCTCTTTTTTAATAGAATTAAACTATATTAAATAAAATTTTAACACTATAAATAAATAAAATTTGAAGGGTTATTCATAGCCTGATGGGTCATGGGACCATCCCCTCTCTTAGAGTCGCCCCTATACAAGAATATATATCTAAATTTAGGGGTTATTTGGGATGTTCTAAATAAGTATCCTTTTTGACTTTTTATGAAATATGGATTGGATATGGATTAGGTTTGAAGTGGAGGCTTTTCCCAATATAAGCCATTTTTGTATTGTATTTCCAAAACTAGGCCAACTTCTGACGGAATTCCAAAACTAAGTTAAAGCGCCATTACTATTCGCGCTTTTACTGTTAGGAGCGCAAAAGTAGATGAACATGAAAATCGCTATTACAAATAGCGACTTTGATTAAGAAGTCGTTATTACAAATAGCGCTTCTAGTGTTATTCTTTTTCCCAATAAAAAACGCTGTTCTTAACAGCGCTTTTCACACAAAATTTTGTTGCCAAAAAAACGCTATTGATAATAGCGATTTTAACAAAAAAAATTTTGCCAAAAAAACGCTATTTATAATAGCGATTTTAACAAAAATTTTTTTGCAGAAAAAACGCTATTCATAATAGCGATTTCAGTTCAAATTTTGTTCCAAAAAAACGCTATTTCTAATAGCGATTTTAACAGAAATTTTTTTCCCACCCAGCGTTTTTAACATAAACTTTGTTGGAATAAAACGCTATTTTCAAGATAAAACAAAAGAAAAAAACATAAAGCAATTATCATGTTAAAATATGTTTTTTTTTTTCTTTTGTTT
This sequence comes from Camellia sinensis, assembly GCF_055761805.1. Lineage (NCBI taxonomy): Eukaryota > Viridiplantae > Streptophyta > Magnoliopsida > Ericales > Theaceae > Camellia > Camellia sinensis. Next base: position 10,561,865 of record NC_138972.1, on the reverse strand, counting down.
TTGTTTAGAATGTGTAATTCATAAATTTTACATAATATGAAAAAAAACCTCTTTTCATATATTAATTTTACATACTATTTTTCATATATATAATTTCAAAATCATATTCATGTAGATATTATTAAGCCAATCATGTTCATTTATTTGGCTTTACTGAAGCCGTTGTCATGTTACATTTTTCATTTTTTCTTTTGTCTTTGTTTTGTTTTAGAAAATGTAATTAAAAAAATTTTTTCGTCTTCACTAAAGTTGTTTTCATGTAAAATTTTTTTTTGCTTATTGTTTTGTGTAATTAATTTTTTTTTTTTTCGCTTTACTAAAGTCGTTTTCATGTAAATTTTTTTTTTTTCTTTTGTCTTTGTTTTGGGTTGGAAGGTGTTATTTAGAAAATTATTTTGGCTTTACAAAAGCCGTTTTCATTTAAACATAAATATATATTTATTCTTTTGTTTTGGGTTAGAAGGTGAGAATGTAATTCAGAAAATCAGTTTAGTAAACCAGTTTAGTAAAACCGTTTTGTACCCGTTTTCATTTATAAAATTTATTTTTTTGTATCGTCTTTGTTATGGGTTAGAATGTGATATGCATGCTGTACAGTTCGAAGCACACCCACACATTGTGCAACTCGACGAGCAACGACGAAGGGTGAGACGCGAAGACCACCGCGGAGTAGGCCAAGAAGACAAAGGCCACAGCGAGAGCTCCTAAAATAAATTTTCTCAACATTTTTGTAATAATACTTAATACATAATATACGAAGTCAGTACTTTACAAAATACTCATACGGGTATGAAAACAACATAACTGAAGTTGCAAATGTAATAGTTTTCAGTTACGTAGGTAGTACAGACATAATTCTCCCACAAAAATACATTATGGACACCATGAACTGAACACACATTACATACATCCTGGACACTCTTAACTGAACACACAATACATAAACATAACAGTTAGATAGAGAAACACCTAATTCATGACCTAATATTGCATATTAATAGCCGTAACATTTGACAGACACAATACATAAACATAAACTTAAACATAAACATAACATAACATAACAGTTATACTTACTCTAACACAGACATTACATATTAATGGAAGTTGTTATATTGCCGAAGTGTAGACATTAACACCTAATTCGCGCTTAAATCGGCAGGTGGCTCAGAGTCTGAACAATCCGAAAGCTCAGCGTCAGAGACAAGTTCAGGATCCTCCATGATAGCCTTGATAGCCGCAACATTTGGTTCTGTTTTGTTCTTCTGGGCATCCTTCTTAAGTATGAGTAGCTGCATATCGCGGGCCAATCTACGACCCATTTGAGAAATCTCACGTTCTAGTGTTTGACATAGTCGATCAACATTATCAGGATCTTCCTTTTGGATCTCAACAGAACGTGCTTTTGGCACCTTCAGTCCTCTTTCCCGACATAATCTTTCGTTTTGCACTCGCTCTATAAATAGTGCGGGCCACTTAAGAAGTCTAGCCTTTGCATAACCATATCCTGTTTGATTTTCTGATGGATCCTCCACCAAACCACATGGATCTCGATAGTACTTGGGCATGACGAAATGTCGTTTCCCAAACCTATCATGATAAGCACAAGAGGCATCCAAGAAAGGAAATGGTGTTTCATCTTCAGCATCGCCACTTCCCCTTCCCCCTCCTCGTCGTGAACTTTCACCCCTTTGCAAGTTCCTACCCCCTCTGCGACCCCCACTCCCTCCTATGAACCATGTAGCCATGCTAATTTTTTAAAACAAATGAATAATAATTTTGTAGGGCGAAATGAGTTGTAAGGTTGTGTCTTCACCTTGAGTTGTAAGGTTGTGTCTTCACCTTTACTCGTTTATATAGTTGATTATGAACGGATAAATGAGAATCCCACATATATGCATGCTGACTGTAAGGTAAATCAGTAGATTCACTGTTGCCATGTGACTTTCTAAATTGAGAATCCCACATATATCAATATGAGATGAGTTGTCACTGTAACAAAAAAGTCGAGCAAAAAATGGAGAAAACCAAAGCATGTGCACCAAGTCACATCACTTCACAATCCATCTGCATATACGAACAAAATAAGGGCATGGTGACTTGGTGGTAATTCAGTGAATTCACTGTTGCCATGTGACTTTCTAAGTTGAGAATCCCACATATATCAATAACAGATGAGTTGTCACTGTAATAAAAAAAATCGAGCAACAAATCGAGGAAACCAAAGCCTGTGCACCAATTCACATGACTTGACCATCCATCTGCATATAAGGACAAAATAAAGGCATGCTGTTGTTAAGGTAAATCAGTGAATTCACTGTTGCCATGTGACTTTCTGAGTTGAGAATCTCACATATATCAATAACAGATGAGTTGTAATAAAAAAAATCGAGCAAAAAATCGAGAAAACCAAAGCCTCTGCACCAAGTCACATTACTTCACAATCCATCTGCATATATAGACAAAATAAAGGCAGGCTGACAATAAGGTAAATCAATGAATTCACTGTTGCCATGTGACTTTCTGAGTTGAGAATCCCACATATGTAAATAAGAGATGAGTTGTGACTGTAATAAACAAATCAATAAAACCGAAGACTGTGCACCAGGTCACATGACTTCACAATCTATCTGCATATACTGACAAGTCTCTCCACGATTTGACTACTCAATGTGTGAAAAAATGAAGCTTATGAAGCTTACGACCCGCTATTTGTATTTCATTGAAAAGTATGACTATTTGAATTGTTCTTGTCATTTGGGAAGCTATTCACCGACCTACCTGTTATGTTTTATGTGTTGTTGAAGGCGGTAGTTCGATTCACCGAGTTTAGTTTTTTGTCAACCCCTCATTCATTACCGGAGTCATAATTTTTACTGGACTTTCAAGAATTGGAAGGTGACTCTTTCTTCTTTCCTGATGGAGATTGAAATTCGTTGTAATTTCATCCCTATTTCAGCAGCCCCAGTTAAGGGAACCTTTTCTCCGAGTTGCCTGATCTATTTTATGTGTTTTAAGTATTCACATAATTGAACATACATTAATCCATTAATTAATCCAGAACATTCATTAACAAATTGCAATTCAATAAAGAAAGTCATGAACTCATAAATGTGTACTTATAAATGTAGGTATTTCATAAACTTCAGGTTCATAACAAAAATACTTGAAATACATCCGTACGTTACACCAACAACAACGTTGTCTTACACTCCAGGAACGAACATATGAAAGATAACGGTGTTTGATTTCTTATTCGTCATCTGACATGTAGTAGTCAGAGAGATATTTTTCATTGTTGAAGACATTATTTCGCTCAACCATTGTCAAATCTCTGTTGCTTGCTTCTGCCATTTCAGTGGCTAGCTGAAGCATGAAATGTCGACATCTCCGCATCAACATCCTGTTGTTCTCCTTCTTAATTCTGCTAACTGCTTTTTCATAGTCACTCACATTTCGTCTAGCCATGGTCAATGAACGACGATGAGGTATCGGTGCCCCAAAGTTACGTAGATCATTATACAATCCTTCTTGCTCCGTTACCCTGAACGCCCATTCTGCTCGGATACCAGCATAATAATCCTTCGGACTTGAGTACTTTTCACTCTTGTAGTCATACATAAATGGAGGTAGCAGCCACACTTTCAGATTTCTTTGCCGGCGTGAACTTCCTGCACCTCTTGAAGACATTGTTAATAAAATTAAAAAAAATAATAATAATAGTAATTGTATATCTATTACTATTGTTATGCCTTCAACAAACATCATACTGGGGTATTTATAGACATGATAGTGGTGCTAGGGCACTATGGAATAAGTGATACACGTGATATTATTTGATGTTATTCATTTCATGTAATTTTGATTACCCGTGACTTTGTGTACCTGTGATGTAGTCACGGACGTGGTTGTAAGATAAAATAATAATTGTAGGCCATAGAATCACAATGCTATCCCTTCATATTCGAGCAGTGCGTTGTCAAATAAAACAAAATGCAGTGAGTTGTCACATCGGCACATGAAACTATTTTGTCATGCTTACTTTTGTAATACAATAAGTACTCACTTGGAATTGACGATTTCAGTACGTATAAGTGTTTTCGAGAAATTATAAATGAAATCGAAAAATGAAATTTTCTTTGTATTAAAGTAATATTGTTCATAAACTATCATTGTTTTTCTCACCAACATAAGAAAATGGTCACCTGCTAGGTAAACACGATTGGAACTTTGGTGCCTATATTTTATCTTTTTTTCAGTTAATGAACTTCACAGTCATCCGATTTTTATTGTCATTACACAATCGTCCATCATATTTTTTTACCAACATAATAGCATTTTTGCTTCTTTTCACAATCATAATAATGTGACTTAGATGAATTCTGAAATGTGCGGAAAAAACAAAGCATGTAAGTTGCACTGCAGAAGTCACATGCATCACGTAATGTCAAGAAAAAAGTCACAACGTATACAAGCATGGCAAAATAAGAAAGTCACATGCATTACTGCATCACTGCATAAAGTGACATGCAGCATTGCATCACTGCACAAAGTCACATGCAGTGATGCAGTGATGCACAAAGTCACACGCATCACTGTATCACTGCACAAAGTCAGATGCATCCCTGCATCGCTGCACAAAGTCACATACCTCCTACGTACTGTGCCCATTGCAATTATGCACAAAGTCACAGGCATCGCTGCATCTGCGGCACAATAGCCGATGCTATAGGCCGTTGATTCGTTCATGACTGCACAAAGTCGAGTCCTGACAGCCGTATGCACTGGATAAGGTCAGTGGCATGCATGTGATCGAACAGGAAATTGCATACACACAGCTACCATGTGTGTATATGGTATAAATATCGTAGCATACCACAACAAAAGTTTTACAGCTATTTCTACCGATATGATCATGACATATACGGTGGTTGATCTATATTCAGCAATGGGTCGCTATTGGGTTGCAGATGGAGATGAATTTCAATACCCATTAAATCCAAATTTGCGTTACTCACGTGCCACCGTCAATACCACGAGAGCTGAGTGGGAATTTCGCAAAACTCGAGCAAACGTTCTCGTTGAGCTATGCCGTGAAGTTAATCTTAAATTTCCTCGCCGGTTAGCCATGCGTATGCCAACTGACACTCCACAGTTGTTGCAAAGGGCATTGCATCGTATCCGCGACGAGGTTAATCGCATGACCCAACGTTTGCAGAGGTCCGAACTAATGAAGACCGCAAATGAGCGTGCCGAAGATGGGTTAATGGATGATGCACACCAGTACTACGCCTGGAGCATGGATGTTATGTATGAATCTGATATTGAGATGTCAGATGATGATGATAATGAATGAAATTGTTTGGATGAACGCCCAGGGCATTTCTGTAATGCATGCAATTTGTAATGCTTATCCATGACTTATCAATGAAGCGAGATATTTCAATTATTTTTAGCCTTGAACAAACATATTTTTTATAGCTTCTTTACACGTTTTGTTCAAACCAAACGCGTTTGTAATTTATGTTCTCCTAAATTACGGATAATGAGAGAGGGGTAGAGATGTGAAACAGATTTGTGTGATTCATCAATATAAATAAGAATAAAAAATTGTGAAATGATAATTGCGAATAAATAAGTATGACACTTACATCAGCTGTACAAGTTTGACACATACAAACAAAAAAAAGAAAAAAAAAACCTATATAGTCCATATCGCAACCGCTAATGCCCTAACCTGCCCCCAGTCCCACAACCCCGACCGTGGATCTCCCTCCTCGGTCTCCTACGGTAGACTCTCTGAATATCTGGCACTCTCTCCTCTGCATGCTGCCCTCCACTGACTGCCTGTGGAGCCTGTGAGTGTGAGTGTGACCCCCCTCTCCTGCATCTGATGCCCCTGATCCTGCCTGTGCCTGTAGATCATATACTGCTGTGAGCTGTGAAACTCCCACTCCCTCGTCTGGTGCAACTGTATCACGATCTGCAGCTGGACCACGACCTCTGCCTCTGCCCGCACCCCGACCTCGGCCGCGACGTCCCCCACGACCATAACCTCTCCCTCGCGCTCTGGGGGGGGCTCAATATGGCCCTCATCATCAATGTGTGAGATGTCAGTGAGAACTGCATCATGTGTACTCCTGGGCGCGGTCGAATTAGTCCCCATAAAAGCAGGTGGTAACTGGGTGGGTGGGGTAGCAACATCATGCATGAACCGGGGGGCGGTCGAAGTACTCCCCAGAAAAGTAGGATGTAACTGGGTGGGTGGGGTAATAACATCATGTATGAAGCGGGGCGGTGACCAATCAGGGTCAGGGTCAGGGTCAGCATGCTGGGTAAGATGTACGTGTGGGGAATATGGAGAAATGTATGGGGTATCATGTGGTGGGGTGACTGAAGTCGAAGGACCTGCTGTGGCTGGCGCTGAACTGGAAGGCACTGACGTGGACGGGACTGATGTGTCTGGAGCAGCTGCTGCAGTGTGTACACCGTAGTCCCCAAAATGCAGACGATCTACCCGATGGGCATGCTGGATCCCCTCGTACAATAACTCTCTGATCTCTACAAGGGCCTGCAGACCAAGCTGTCCATCACGTCTGAAAATAGCGTCCTCAGCCAAGTGATATGACCTCCCAGCTCGAACCACCTGTAAAAAAAATAGATATATTAGGCTATAGTTGACTGAAAATAATCAATTATGATATTAACAATTATCGGAGATATAGTACGCTACTCACCAATGACTCGAGAGAAGGCCCAACTCCCTGATATCCGGCCTCGGACAGGTGGCTCGGATTACCGACAAGTAGGTGTGTATGTCGCCGATACCACAACATGTAAGGGTCGGGAGAGGGGAGGACCCCATCGCTCCAGTCAGCCTGTACAATAGTGTCGCGACGGGCATCCCACAACTGTATGTATCGCATATGATGCTGACTCCAGTCAGTGCTGGCTCGGCCACGTCTATCCGTCGCATGCAACCGCCACTCGGTGTCACACCGATCCGGCACGGCCTGGACCCGACCAAACTGTCGGAGGACACGATCAGGGAGATGCCACTCAACCACGTCATAACAAATGAGTGGTACTCTCGCCATCCATATATCCTCACCTAGGCGGCAGTAGTCTGGGAGCGTGTGGAGGACATCAGCATAAGGCTGCCAGATAAACTACAATAACGACAAGTCTATTAAAAATCGGTCATAAACATATACAGTCCATATGACAATTAAAATTTAGGTATTTAAATTTGATACCTCGCCGTCTATCATCCGATCAAGCTGGTCTCTATACACGACCACTACGTGGGTCGATACGACCTCGTGGCTCATGTCAACCCTCCATCGACTACCTCGAGGTCCGGCCGGCATCTGCATGTCTCCCTGCCCGATGGGAACCTCACCAGGAACAACTAGTTGCCGCCTAGACGGGGCAATGCGAATCAATCTCTCCCACGCCCAAATCTGCAATAGTTTGAACGCAATTACAATACTGATATATGCCATACAATATGAATTGACATGTAATAAAATTCTTACTAACCTGTAGCAAGACAAGGGGTCCTCCGATCTGAGTCACACCCACCTGAGTGGCTCGACATAACATCCTATACAAGCATGCCAAAGCCGCGGCGCCCCAGCTGTACTGGCCGATGACGTCAATGTCTCTCAACAGTGGCAAATACATCAGCTTGAGCAGGTTCTGTGACTTATCAGGGAGAAGTACCCCCCCAATAAGCCACAGAATATATGCTCGCGCATGCTGCTATACTAACTCATCTGCAGCATCATCTGGAAAATCGCCCTGAAAATGCTCCGACAGCCACCTCACCCTCACTCTACCTGCCTGTAAGTCTGCAGGTGTAGGTGCTACTCCCAATAGCTCAGCACATAGCGCTATCCACTGCTCCGTCGTCAATGATGGGTCAAGTCCAGTAACTGCTCGCCCATCAATCCGTAGACCGTATAGGACAGATACGTCCTGCAATGTGACGGTGGCCTCACCGGTCGGGAAATGAAATGTATGAGTCTCTGTGCGCCATCTCTCGACGAGAGCAGTAATGAGTGGGTGGTCCAGTCTGATATGGCCTATACGATATACACCATAGAATCCCGCGCGTAGTAGACACTGCAAGACTCTATGGTCCAATGGACGATCCCACAGGCCGGAATCTCCCCGTCGGCATGCCACCACGGTGCGTGACTGGTCCTGCATAACAGAATGAGTATTTTAAATTATAGCATTATCAAGGAAATGAAAAACAAAATGCAGTGTATTTTCATTGTACGCGTAAAGTCCAACAAACGTTATTGCATACCGGGTCCTCCCATATACTGTCAGCCCGATGTGGATGACTCAAAAGGGGGACCTCATCAGGTAGATGTGCCATGAAGCCTGTACAGTTGAAAAACAAATACATTTTGAAAAACTGTATTGGTGAGTATGTAATTTAACTATATCAATTAAGCTGAAATTATTATGTACATGACGACTTGAAAAATAAATGTGGTCGATTATTTTAAAAGTATAAATTTGTGTGCCATTAACATGGAAGCAATTAACTAAAATCAAAATTTTGCATATTATGTGCCCATTAAATATGATAAGCAATTCAACATAACCTATCGTTATCTATGCTTCGGACTAATATAAAAATCTTTTACAAAGTCATTTTACGATATCAGTTACATAAGCTTAATAATGACCAATAACATGTGGATAGTTTTTGTATGTCAATATTTACAAACAAAATGGAATGATCATTTTTTTTTTCAAAACTTCATTATTGATTTTGGCATATTTGACATAACGTCATTATTGATTTTGACATATTTGACAAAATTCGTTACATTTATGGCATATTCGACAACTTGATTATTGATTTTGTAATTTTTGTTTTGCAATAAAGTAAAAAATTTGTAAATTACGTACATGTAAATTACGTACATGTAATTCACAAAATTCTGTAATAAACATTTTGAATGAAGTAGAGAATAAAAACTATGATAGTTGTAAATTTCGTCAAGCAAATAAAACAATTACAATATATAAAGAATTAAACAACAGAAATGATCTATTACAAATAAAAAATGTTCTATTACATGTATGACCCCGTTTACAAATAATGAATTACAAAAGAAAAGAAAATGATCTATTACAAATAAAGAATTACAAAAAGATCTATTACAATATGTAAGTATTACATAGTCTTCATCGACCAAGTCGCGCCGGACATGTTCGCCTGTCATGACCTGTCTGCTGGCACTCACTGCAACGAGCGGTCAAACGCCTATCTGATATGTCCATCTCATTCGGAATACGAGACATAGATGCACGACCCCGTTTCACTTGTCGCAGACGCAGTACATTAGGCATTAAAGTCCACTGCGGATCAGCCCAATAATCTTGATGCGGTATTGGATTGAATTTAGTTTCCCAAACCCTCATGTATACAGGAAGCCTATATACTGGATCAACGTACTCGAATGGATTGTCACCGCATTCAGACATTACAGCGAGCATATGAGAACATGGATAGTGTCGTATCTCATATTTCCCACAACTGCACGTGGGTTGATTCATCTGCACAATTTGTGTATTGCGACCTCGTCCATGGCGAAAAGATGTTTGCACCTCAAACACGCGGCGTGGCCTATAAAAAAATTATAATAGAAACTAATGAAGTTCATGTTTTTAGGTGTAGTTAAATTGACAACATAATAACAATAATTTAATTTATATTACAAACTAACCTGTCATATGATATCAACTTGAAAGTATTTGCCCTTGCGATGCCATCCTCAATAGTTTTTTGCATCTGTCTAGGGTATTGGAACTCATTTCGTACATCTAGTTCAGCTTGGGCTCCCATCTCGTCAAAATATTTTACAAGCCGCCGAAATGTAAATTCTACCATAGCTGAGATAGGTAAGTTCCTTGCACCTTTCAAGACGCTATTGAAGCACTCTGCATCATTGCTAGTCAATACCCCCCAGCGATGTCCACCGTCATACGAAAGGGCCCACTCCTCAGGATTCATCTTGTAAACCCAAGTGATGGCTTCTTGGTCAATAGCCTGTATTTGTTGTAAGTAACCATTACACTTTCGTCGTTGATGAGCACTTCCTGCTTTCCATAGAAGTTGTTTCAGCTCCTTATTTCTGAACGTAGTGTTAAAGTTACTACAAACATGTCGAAGGCAGTGCCGATGATATCCAACAAATTGGAGCGAGGGATTCAACCAATGCCGCCTCACAGCAGCTAAAATACTCTCAGCTCGATTGGATATCAAAGTCACTCCCTGTCGGTCCATGACAATATGTTCCTTGATATTAGAAATGAAGAACGACCAAGACTCCAAACTCTCCTTGTCGACAACAGCAAATGCAAGCGGTAGTACTTTGCCATTGGCGGTGACAATCGTTGCTACAAGCAACACAGCAGTGTATTTCCCGTATAAGAATGTACCATCTATGGTTATAACAGGCCTACAATGTCTGAATCCATCGATGACGGGTTTGAAAGACCAAAAAACAAAGTGGAAGACGGGCATAATGGTTGTATTTCCGGTATATCTATGCTTCCATTGCACGATGGTACCAGGATTAGATGTTTGTAATGCATACATGAATTTAGGCAACATCATATATGATTCATCCCAATCTCCGAATACCATTCGAATTGCCTTTGCCCTTGCATGCCACGCCTTCTTGTAATGTATAGTATAGTTCATGGATTTTTTTATGTCTTCGATGACATTCTTAATGGGCATATCAGGTTCGTTCTGCATACAACAATACCTATGAGTCAGATTATTTTGGTGTGAACACTTTAAAGACACAATTTTGGTGTGAACACTTTAAACAAACAATGTGTATATAAATGTAAACATTTATTTTGTATACTCACCGCAACTTGTCCCAAAAGATGAGAAGCAATGTAACTGGAGCTAATATTTGTGTGGTCCCTGTTCGTTCATGGGTATAAACAATGGTGAGGACCCCTATACTGCTTTATTTCAAAAAGCCCATGTCTCTTACTAAGAGATGCACGCAACCACCATCTACAGTCGTGCTTGCAAGCACACACCCAAACGTCTCGCTTGGAGGTTACGACTTTGTACTCTCGATTATTTGTTGCATGGTACAATTTCACAGCATGTACGAGTTGCTTCTTATCAACGAAAACCATCCCTTTGTCCAACTCTGGATTTTCAGCATTCCAGATTCGGTTACGGGGAACGACATCGCGGTTACTAATGTCAAAATCACCACCCATGTGAATGTTTTCAAAGAAAGGGATTTCAGGTCTAGGTGGAATGGGGGCATTCTGAATATCAACGGGAGCGTCGACATCATCTTCTTCATCATCATCATCATCTGATCCGCCCAATAAATTTTCTTCATCACACATTTCATTCTCATCATTGTCTAGGGCGACATCAGGACCGTACATGTCACTGTCAGCAAACTGCACAAAATTAACCGTTTCAGCCATATTACCAGCAACTTCAACTGGAGTCGTATGATGGCTATAGGTGGGCACATCTTGGGTGTTATTGTGAAATTCAGTCTCGTATCCACCATGTGAACTTGATTCTCCACCATGGCCATGAAATGTCTGTTGTGTGTAGCCAGCTGCATAACATTCATTTGATTCATACATAGGAGACTGAAATGCTGTCGTGTCAACCCCATGTGTCAGCAATGTAGTGAACGGATGCGATTCCATCTGTGTTACATTCGGAAGATTCTGTACAACCTCTTTCTGAATGTACACTTCCAAACAATTTGGTGGTTCGAAATTTCCACCGATACTTAAAACGGTGTTCAACGCCTCATCGTCATTTATCGGTAATATTTTGTATTTGCTGGTTGCTTGCCACTGGCGATAAGGATATCTACATTTGAAGATCAATCGGACTGTTTCCCCGTAACTTGCGACCTTGGACATAAACATCTCCTCCAAATTGCCAAGTGTGGTGCCAAGTTGCACCATATATATCCCTTTCGGCTCAGCATCATATGACACACCTTCATCGGGATCCCGAATTATGTTTCCCCCCCAGTAAAAGATAATTGGAACAGTTGCCATATACTTGCTTCAATGAAACAATAAATATTAAAATATCAACAATATACATATATCGAATTGTACTTGTAAAATAAACATTAAAATTTGCAGAAGCCACAAATAAAAGCAACCCTCTAATTTTTTATCAATTTATATTTTCCAGGGTTGAAGGAACTGTAGAGGTGAAACATTAATTCAATTTGTATTTTATCAACTATATATTTGTGTCTCAACTTGATTATTACTGTTTATTTTCTCATTTTGTTCACTTATTTTTATTCGTATAACAGAACAGCTGAGATTTCATCTATACGTGGAGTTATATATTGTGTCTCATTTACTTCGTATGTGAAGACTCTTATCTTTTCAATGTGAATGTTCTTTGTTGTCATTGCTCTATTGTCTTCATCTAAAAAACACATAACAAGAAGTATACTTGTTGTCTTAATTCTTTCGAATTAGTGGCGAAAAATAAAATAGGTTGAGAGATATTTAGTAGAGGGTGACGCGATTGATTTGGACAATATAAAATACAGGGTGCAAACATTGAGAGAGATTTTTTTAACCTGGTGATGTAATTGTTCAGATTTATGGAAAATATAAGTTAATTTGATTTGCTCCAACTTGTGCCATTACGGACCTTAATGACAAAGTTATTTCCTATGTGAACTAGTAACCCTCGTCCATTTTGTAGAGGGCATAGAGGCTTTCTTATAAAATTAAAACAACAAACTGATTTTAGATCATTTTGGATTGTTCTGAAAAGTAAGAAAAAAATTAAATTTATTTACTCCTTTTTTTTCTTACACATACAAAAACAAAAAAATAATTACAGAGATAATTTATAATGGCCAAAAATTAGAGATAATTAAATTGAAGTTGGTGGTTAAATGTATGGACTACATTTTGGATAGTTATCCATGTGAATCTATCGGGCTATCCGTACCAATTATTTGGTATTACAAAATACATGCTTACCCATCAACGTGCCAATTTTTTTTCCCCCTTCTTACGTACGAAATTGCTATGGACTATTAATTAAAATAATTTATTATTCTTTTCATGCATATATGTCTGCACACCTCTATGGACAGAATAATTATGATATTTGCTTCCGCCAACCCCTAATTTTGTAAATCTATTTAAGTGGCCTTCGGTAATCTTAGGATTACTGGCCGGTCATACCTATAGTAGCGGGTTTGGGTCGTGATAGAGTGGTATCAGAGCACGAGTTATACCGTACACATGAGTCCATATAAGCTACTAGATGTCCTAGACAGAATTAGGGGCATTACATCAGCATGTGTTAGTGTATGTGAAATTATACGACATGTCTGAAACAATTAGACATGAAATGAAATTGAGCATTGTCAAAACTATAAACGAGCTATTTGCCTATGTTTATTAGTGCTCTATTTACCTATAGCAAATGGAGAGAACAAGAAGTGATGATGTGATTGAATCCTTTGATGGCAGAATGGAAAGAATGTTAGAAGCTTTAACCGAGTCCATGAGATAACAACAGAGACAACAACTACCTCTTTCGCCTTCTTCAGTGCAAGTGGAACTGATAATTAATGACATTATCGGGTTGACTCAGAAATTTAACAAGATGAAACCTCTGACTTTTCTAGGTGTTATTGAGCCACTGAAAGTTGAAACCTGGATACTAGAAACTGAAAAATTATTTGAAGTGTTTCCATGTTGGATCATTTTGGATCGTTCTGAAAAGTAAGAAAACTTGATTTTGGATCATTTTGGATCGTTCTGAAAAGTAAGAAAAAAATTAAATTTATTTACTCCTTTTTTTTCTTACACATACAAAAACAAAAAAATAATTACAGAAATAATTTATAATGGCAAAAAATTACCGATAATTAAATTGAAGTTGGTGGTTAAATGTATGGACTACATTTTGGATAGTTATCCATGTGAATCTATCGGGCCATCCGTACCAATTATTTGGTATTACAAAACACATGCTTACCCATCAAAGTGCCAATTTTTTTTTCCCCTTCTTACGTACGAAATTGCTATGGACTATTAATTAAAATAATTTATTACTCTTTTCATGCATATATTGTAACTTCTCTAAATTTATTACAAAGTAGAGTTTCCTTTTCAATGGTAGTGGACAATCACAAAGTGAAAAAGACGATAAGTCAGTTCGTTCAATACCCATTTCAAAAACTTTCTCAAATTTTCTTCAGTTTTCTCATAAAATTTTAATTTGTACTAGAATACTATTATATGTATTACAAATTCAGCTCATTAAATGTTTTAATCATATTTTGGCTGCTTGACCCCAAATATACTGAAATAACCAAACGAAATTAAACCAATTTTTTTTTTTTAAAATCAAATACAGTCAAATTTAAATATTTTCAGAAACCAATAAAAATATTTCTTTTCAATAAAATAGAGTCAAAATTAAATATTTTGATAAACCAATAAAAATATTTCTTTTTAATAAAATAGAGTCAAAATTAAATATTTTGAGAAACCAATAAAAATATTTCTTTTTAATAAAATAGAGTCAAAATTAAATATATGAATTTCGGATTTTTTAATCGCAATTCTTAATTAAAAAAAATTACTTTTAAAACCCTAATTTCCTTTTAATTCCTCTTCACAAGCAAAAAAAAACAATTTCCAATTCAACAAATGTACGTTGGTTTATTCAATATTCAAAATATAGACATTTTCACTGATTAATTTATTTTATTGATAAGGACATAATAATAAAAGGTTTTGGTGGAAAAAAAAAACAAATTATTGTTTTGAAGATTTATTTATTTATTTTTATTTTCACTCTTGTGTAGTTATACCCTTACACACCACAATCACTCGACTGTCGCTAGATAGTCACAGGACCATCATAGGAAAAGTCATCGACAGTTGTGGTGATAATTTGGACAAATGAGTGACACGTGAACAGATAAATGACAATTAGATAAATAGAGATAACATGATCTTTTACGTTGTTGTTGTTCTTATAGTCCCTGTGCCTTGAAACATTCGTTAATCAGATCCAACATATAATTACTTTGGATTTTTCTCATATTGAGATCTCAATAAGAAAGAACTTGAGGAGCCTATAGAGCCCATCACAAGTTCCGTTTCGATGATTCGAACCGTTTATTTTGTAAAATCCTACATTATCACATTTTAGTACCCTTTTGGGAACTTTATTTTTTTAGTAGCTTTTTAATGTTTTGGTCTTTTTATGAGGTGAAAAAAATTAATGTGTTTGGAATTTTTTTTTAATTGAATAAATAGTTGTGAGGAAAAAAATGATTGATATATATGATGTGATCTTTTACTTAGACTTTGTTTGGGAAGTGGGTTGGTTTTTTTTGGCTTTTTTAACTATTTTAGCCTGGGCTAAAAAATTTGGTTTGGGAAGGACTTTTTGACTTTTTGACTTTTTTGACTTTTTTTGTGAGAGAAGAGTGTAAGGATTATGGGTTGAATGTGATATTTTGTTTATTGTGACTAAAATAGCTTATTTTATCTTTTGTGGCTATTTTACCCAAAAAAAGCCCAAAAAGTCTCTTCCCAAATAGAGGCTAATAGGGTTGAATTTGTTAACTTTTTGATTTTTGATTTTTTTTTTTTTTTAGTAGTCTTTTCAGCCAAATATTTTAGCCAATTTACCTCTGGTCAAACGAACCTTAATTAGCAAATCCCATGGGACTTGAAGGCTTAAGCACATTATGACAAGCGTCTTTTTAACATGTGCCCAATGTATTTAATTATTTTAACTATCTTCATTTGTATAGGAGAATGTAAAACATAAATAGAAATAAATATGATGAAACTTAGATATTTTTGTACATAGACAAAAATGTTCTCACATCTGAAATAATGAAATTAACTAATTTATAAAAAAAAATATAACAAAATAAAATGATAGTACCCTCTTGAATAAAAAAACAAAAAACATTAATATTTCATTATAAATAAAATATAAATTTATAAATCATATAAATAATATTACTTTCTTTATTTGGAAGCTCATTTAACTAGAAACAATTCTTTGAAATAGATTGTTGAATTTCACTTACAATTAGATTTTAATCTATTAATTTTATAATATTAGAACCAAAAATCCATTGATGATATAATATTACAAAAAAAAAAAGCATTTCAATTTATTCCAAAAAATAAAAAACCAAATAAATAAAAATACTTTATTTAAAATTATATAATGACAGTATATGTTTCAAATTAAAAATACTTTATTTTGATAAACCAATAAAAATATTTCTTTTTAATAAAATAGAGTCAAAATTAAATATATGAATTTCGGATTTTTTAATCGCAATTCTTAATTAAAAAAAATTACTTTTAAAACCCTAATTTCCTTTTAATTCCTCTTCACAAGCAAAAAAAAACAATTTCCAATTCAACAAATGTACGTTGGTTTATTCAATATTCAAAATATAGACATTTTCATTCACAAGCATAATTTCAAAATTCTAATTCCTGATTTCAAATTTAAAAATATAAACATTTCGTCATTTCAATTCTCAATTCTCAATTCTCAATTCTCAATTCTCAATTATATGAATTTCATAATATCACATTAACAATTATCATTTATATGAATTGATGATTTACGAATTTCATCATTCCAAATTTCAATTCTCAATTCTCAATTCTCATATTTATGATTTATTTAACAAATTCAAAAAATTAGAAAAATTCCAAACCCGATTTATGATTCAAAAGCATAAAAATTCAAATGCATTACAACACTTAATAATGTGAACCCTAAAATGACATCCTAATTTGAACATTCCTAATAATGTGAACAATCTAATATCGAACCCTAATTTCATCACCACAACCACACGGACAAAGCATAAACATTCATAACCATATTCAATTTCATAACCACAATGATAAAAACCCTAACATTGACAGAAAAATACATTTAATAATTCCAAAAAATTCAAAAACTAACCCTGATTCCAAAAAAATTCAAATACATTTAAAAACCCTAACATTGACAGAAAAACCCTAACCCGTATGCCAAAAAATTCCAAACCCTAATTTCATAACCACAATGATAAAAACCCTAACACATTTAATAATTCACAAGTAAAACCCTAACATTGACAGAAAAATACAACACATTTACAAACACAAAAACTAAATACATAAAATTAGGGTTAATGTCATACCACGGAGAGAGAGAGAGCAGAGACAGAGAGCGAGAGCGAGCTGAGATAGAGGAGCGAGAGCAGAGAGAGAGAGAGCGAGCGAGAGCAGAGAGCGAGCGAGAGCAGAGAGCAGAGAGCCAAAAACCTAAGTCTGAAAATCTGAAAAACGTATGCAAATGAGGGGGGGTTCGTTCGTATATATGAGGACTTTGAAAACGCTGATCTAAAAAGCGATTTCATTTAAATGAAATCGCTATTAGAAATAGCGTTTTTTTGGCAACAAAATTTGAACTGAAATCGCTATTAGAGATAGCGTTTTTTCTGGGGAAAATTTTTTGTTAAAATCGCTATTAGAAATAGCGTTTTTGGGCAATTTTGCAAAAAGCGCTGTTAGAAAAAGCGTTTTTATCCGCAGAAAAACAAACACTAGAAGCGCTATTTGTAATAGCGACTTCTTAATCAAAGTCGCTATTTGTAATAGCGATATTCCTGTTCATCTACTTTTGCGCTCCTAACATTAAAAGCGCGAATAGTAATGGCGCTTTAACTTAGTTTTGGAATTCCGTCAGAAGTTGGCCTAGTTTTGGAAATACAATACAAAAATGGCTTATATTGGGAAAAGCCTCTTTGAAGTGATGTGGTAGAGAGGCGATGTGACTTAAATAAAATGATATGACTTAAATAAGATAGTGACTTTTTAATTTTTTTAAGAGATGATAAACAAAGCCTTAGTAGCCATCAAAGACAGTTTTTCTAGAACTTTCAACACCTACAATAGTGTGATTTGTGTTTAAATCATGTATTTCAATAAAAATTTAGAAAAGGAAAAATAAAATGTAAAAGAAAATGCTAATAAAATATAAGTTATATTTTTTATCCATTTCTCTCGGCTTTCCTTTCTACAACGCAAGGGAATGGACACCCAATCTCTTTACGGTAAGAGTACTTCTTTAGAACTACTAATAAGTAACCAAACGGCTGTGACATCACAACCCACAAATGTGAGTTGTAAAAAAGCACGAAAATAATTTCTATGACTATATGAAGAACAAACCAAGCACACTTGCTAGTGTTATTGCATTGACACCCCGTTCCTCCCAAAACAAAAAATAAAATAAAAATTTAAATACTAAACCAAGCACGCAAACCAACTATTAATAAACAAGCTAGAAAGAGGGCAATGTAAAAAATTGGCAATAAATGACTATTAATCACAATTGGGTGACAATTTTTTAACATGATCCTAATTAGATGACAATGTTGCCGCAAACAAACATAACTCCCCATGGTTCACAACAAAGTTAAATAATAATAACAATAATAATAAAATAAGAATAAGAAGAGAATGAAAACAGAGAAAAAGTTTAGAATATGAAAACAAAAATCAGCAACCATAAAAGCATTTTTTGAGGAAGGAAGCACACATGGGTACATTAACGTTGTGTTTGACTGGGAGATTTAGGAAAAGATTTGGAAAGAAAAATGAAAAAGGTATAAGAAACTAGGTAAAATGTAAATATATTTTCTTCACATTTCACTTATATTTTCCTTTTATCTTTCCAAATATTCCAACTAAGTACAGCGTAAGAGAATTATTACATAATTACAATGTCAATTTCTATTTAAGGCACAAAGGAGTTACCAAAGTTCACCAATGTGGCTTCCACCCATGAAACTACTAAATATCATAAAAATGTTAACAGAGACACACTCATAAAGAGAGATTATTTATGTGAAATGAGCTGACATTTAACAGCGACACATCCATGGATTTCTTCAGCTCCACATGCAAGGAGTTGACATATAAAACATAATCAAACCTCAAAATCCCAAAGATCAAAAAATCAACCTTGGAGGGGCTCGAAAATATTATTTATGTGAAATAAGAAATATCAGACGATCAACTGAAAAACATTTCAAAGACAATATACAAATTACTCAGAATAAAATTCCCAGGTGTAGAGAGAAGAGAGGCCAAATTACATACTACTAACTTCGCAAGTTTTGACATACTGTCTGTGCCACAACAACCTAAAAAAAAAGCCCCAAAAGAACAATCAACAAAACACCAAATCCGCTTATAAAAAATATGATTTTCTACAACTCACAAAGTAGATACAGATGGATCTTAATGGTGCTTTCTCAATGATTTTCTCCCTTTTGATTCTCCTACTGTGATGGTACAGTTACGATACAACGGGTTTCAGAGGGAATGGGTCGGACTGGTCCACGCTTCTCCAACCGATATCTAAATGGCCAAGCCCACCTGAGAACCTGCATAGGAGTGCAACGGGGAACGGGGAGTCTCCCAGCGAACCCTCCGACGAGCAAGTTAGAGAGAGAGGAGTAGAATGTAGATATATGAATGGGAGATAGAAAGCTTAACATTCTTTTTATCTTCAACGTCTGCTTATATCCTTTGGTAATCATTTCGCTGTCCCTTCCGACTTGCCACCTTGGCCGTAAGTCTATGCTGTAGCTTACCTTGTTCAGGGTAAAGGGGTGCTGTTCCGACGGAGAGGTGTTGTCGTAATAAATGCTATGATGGGCTGTATTAATGGCGATGTGCAGTGGCAATAACTTTGCAGATCTTTGTCTGCTGATGTGGCTTGTCCTTTACCTGTCACATGTCTGAATATCATTGGTTCTTCGTGCCATGTTGGCTTCCAGCTGTTCAGGATCTCATCAGTTGGGTTATGTGTTGGGCTCTAAATGATGGGCTTGGGTTGTTTATAGTGGGCTATGACCTTTGTGGGCCTAACCACGTCAGTAGTCTCCTATTCCCAAGTACAGCTTTAGCCCAACGAAGGGAATACTAATGGAGAAGATGAGGAGGACCGATCGTGAAGGGTGGCCGAGTGAGAGGGCCGACCATGAGGAGGACCGACCGCGAAGGGTGGCCGAGTAGATGGGCCGACCATGAGGAAGACCGACCGCGAAGGGTGGCCGAGTGGATGGGCCGACCATGAGGTGGACCGACCGCGAAGAGTGGGCGAGTGGGAGGGCCAACCATGAGGAGGACCGACCGTGAAGGTTGAGGTGGGGGGGCGCGGGGCTCAAGAGCCGGTGTGTCACGTGATGACTTGAAATGGAAAAGACAGGGTAAGGGGAGGTGGCAGTGAATCATGATCGTACACGTGGCAGCATCTCGTGAGGAGGGAGATTAGGCGTTGGGCCAAAAATGAAACGATAGGTCATGATGAGTGTTGAAAAGACAGTTTTGGCAGATGTTTTGAAAAGTTTTCAAACTGGCGAAAAGTAATTGTGACCCTCGGAATACGGACAAGCCTTGGGCTTTTGGTATTATTCAATTTACCTACTTCTTTGCAAAAAATCAAAACATTCCAAGTGTTAACTCCTTTGTTGTTGACGATACACCTCTGCAATATTTCTTGAATTTTCTTATACCCGCTTCCGAAGCTATTCGTAGGCACACCACAGAGATGGCTCAAGAAGAAGCTGAAACCGCCAGGGTTGATCCGTTTGGAGATGACGACGCAGTGGAGCTAGCGGAGCAGTATCGGACGGAGAGACAAGTGTAGAGGGTAGGGGAGCCGGTGGTACAATCCCATTCTTCCACCATGATAGCGGCTCCGAAGCCAATCAGCCAGGCGGAACCAGATCACTGGCATACGAAGGCTGACAAATCAATGGTTACTGCGGCGGACTTGGAGGTTATGCGCGAAAAATACCAGGTTCTCGCTGAAATGGAGTTACTGTTGCCGTCGTCAACGGAGAGGCCATCCGACGCCCAGCCGAGGAAGTTTGCCCTGTACAAGGAAGCATTGAAAGGAGGACTAAGGCTGACGCTTCCGCAAGTGGTGGTTGATGTCCTAAACCGGTTGGAGGTAGCGCTGGGGCAACTAATGCCCAACGCATGGAAGATTGTGTTAGCCTGTGCAAGCGCGTGGCCGAAGGCGACTGAAGGGGCGACTATGACGGTGGACGAATTTCGCGTGTTATAAGGCCTCAGGATAGCAAGAGACTTGGGTGACGTTGCAGGTGGCGACAGGGAGGGGTTTGGTGACGGGGCTGCCGTCATCCATTAAGGGTTGGAGGCTGCGGTGGTTTTACGTGTCCACGAATGGAGGAGTTGGGGTGCGTACGGTGTGGAGAGTGCCCACCAAATCTGTGGAGCCAAAACTGGGGATGGCAGCAGAGGAGAGGATAAAAAAGGTGAAGGCATAGAGGGAGAAGGAGGGAGTCAGGTGGAACGAACTTGTTCAACCTTCAGCCTTGTTTGCAGCGGGATTGGGCCCTCAGCCGAGCGTTGGAGATCTGGGACGAGCTGAACTAGAGGCGAGGAGAAAAGCGTAAGAGGCTGAGGATATGGCCATCCTTGCCAAAGCCAGTAAGTTCAAAGAGTCCCAGGCAGACCGACCGCCAAAACCGATCGCGAGGGAGAGGATCCGACCTCGCCCCAAACCCCTGGGGGAAAAAGACTTAGGTGGATTTGAGCCACAACCGCCCCCAGTTGATCCTTTGAAGGAGAGGACCTACAAGGAGATAGAGGTGGAGGGTGTGGTAAAGAAGAAGAGGAGAGTGAGGAGGAGTGAAGAAGAGCCTGCCTTAAAGAGAAAGAAGGAGATGACGGCAGAGGAGACCCCCATGGCCAAGGAGGCAAGGGAGGAGGGGGTGGGGGAGATCCCAGGAAGGGTGGTTGCCCCAGAAGTGGTGGAGGTCGCCTTAGAGGTCATGGAAGTCGTCCCAGTAGTGGCGGAGATCGCCTAAGAAATTCATGTAGAAGGTAAGGCAACTGGCCCTGAGCCGAGGGGAGAGAAACAGCTCCAGGGGGGTCCTACGTCCCAAGGAGGAGGGGGAGTCAGGCTAATAACTGCGATCTACCACGCCCGCGCGGTGTCTGGGCGATTGTAGGGAGAAGAAGGCCCGGCCAGGGCAGCTGCAGATCGCCTTGTTGGGATCGTGGACGAGGCCGCTGTGCGCTCGGTAGCTAGGTTCAATGAGGCTGAGCTGCTAAGGGGGTTGTGTTCTTCCTAAATGGAGGTAACAACCTTAGCTGGGGCTCTGCTGAGAAAGGCGGCGGCTGCAAAGGTCAAGTTAGATGAGGCCAAGGCTCAACTTGCAAACTTCAAAAAGGAGAGTGTAGGGTGGAAGAAGGCTGCACGAAGCGCGTGCTCCAGAGGTTGGCAGGAAGCTGAAATAGCTAAAAAGATGCAAGTGTTGGCCATTATTCACCGTAATGTTGCCGACTGAGCCCAAGCTGAGTTGATCACAGTCAAGTTGGAGCTAGAAGACAAATGCCGCCAGGTTGTGTCGCTCGAGTTCCAGCTGGCTGGCGAGCAGAAGAAGCTGGGGGATGCTCAAAGGGCCTGCGCGGTCGCCATTGAGCGGCATGAAGAGGCTATGACCAGCAATGAAGAACTGTGCGCCCAGCAAATCAAAGAAAATGATGAAGCAGACGTGAAGATTGCTGGGCTGCAGAAGGAGCTGGAAGATGAGCGTGCTAAAGCAATGGAGGAGAGGGCGAGCCTGCAGAAGAAGTTGGAGGAAGAGAGGGCCAAGACAGCCTCTGAAAAGGCGAGCCTGCAGAAGGAGTTGGAGGAAGAGAGGACCAAGTCAGCCTCTGAAAGGGCAGCGTACCCCGATCTGTATGTCACAGTAATAGAGCAATTCGAGGGGTCTACTGAATTTCAGATGGCGATCGATGCCGCGGCGAGGGAGGTGTCTGGAGGGGCAGACCCATCTGGAACGACCGTTGGGGGCAGGACCGAGGCAGAAGTAATGGCGAGCTTCCAGCGGTCAGACTTCTATAAACATGAAATGGCTGAGTTCTGGGACAGTGGCTGGAAGATGTTCAAGCATAAAGCTGAAGAACTGTTGTCACACCCCAAATCCGGGCATGACCGGCCGTGGCCCACAGGGACTTAGCCCAAGGCACACGTAAGCCTAAACACGAATCCAATCACATTGAACAACTGAACAATAGTCCAATAAGAGTCATCCTCAGGGTGGCACCTGGGCCTTTTCTCAAAGACGATCCGATTGAATGTCACCTAGTTGTTTTTAAAGGTCTGTTCCTTACAATCGTTGAGCACTAGAGTCATCACGGCCCAACCCGGATCTGTTCCCTAGTGGCCAGAGTCACCACACACAGTGGAATAATTTCCCTGGACTAAATACACACATGGTCCCAATAATCAATACACATCAGTTTCGCAAAACATGGTAGTTCATCATTATAAACATGAGACCAAAACAAATAGTTTACAGTATGCCAAGTTCACACATGTTTCAGAAATAATTTGATTCAATTGATAATATAATAATTTATCAAAACAGTTTAATCTTGAAACAACAATTTAATTTTCCAACAGTTCAGGGTAGGGGAACATTTATAAAAATACGTAGCATGAAACTACTCACCTGAAACGAAACAATATAATCCTCGAATAGAGTATGAAAGTCCAACTAGTGCCCTGAACCAATATGAAAACTACACGTCACTACTAATTTAAAAATACTAAAGAATACGAACTAAGTAACCCCAAGCTAAAGCGCACTAACACGGCTCAACCCAACTCACCGTTACTCTTAAATATTACCTAAGTTCATGTTCTTCAAGGTTTAAAATCACCCAAGACATGGGTTCCGGTCAAAACTTAATTAATTGTGACTTTAAGATAAAACAGAATTTCAAACAAGCCTTCCCAACCTATTCGCTAACTTTGAAAATTACAAAACCCACTCCACGCTATTCGAAAAATTCCAATAACCTCCAGATATGATCTAATATATCCTAAGTTTCAAACCCAATTGGTTTCACTGATTTTCTTATCAAAATAATTATCTACAATTTATTATATCCAAACAGGTTGTTTTCTGCAGCACTTTAAGGAAATTGACGGTTCTCTTAATATACATGAGCAATCAATGCAAGGCCAAAAACGTACGAAACTAGACTCATAACCGGTTCTAATGACACTAATTTGATAATTTTTGGATTTATACCCAAAGAGAACAACAATCCCGAATTTACTGTTTCGGACTGGTTTCTTGGACAGATTTGAATACCTCAATTTATATGGATTTCGACTCCCAAAAATTATGAAAAAATTCAGATATGCAATTCAATGTGTAATTGATCTACTGTAAAAATTTCAGATTAAAATTCATCCGTTTGATATGATTTCTTGATTTTTAAAGTTAGCGATTATGTGCAGAATTTTTGGACTAAGATTCACACTGATTCTTTATACATGAATTTAACTCCTTAGATTTCTTAACAGCATATATATATACACAAAATACATACACCTACAATCTCTCCATCAATGAATTAAATAACAATATTATTAGGATAAAGAACAAAGAAAGAAGAGAAGAAAACCTAGGAGGCCACACAGCACAACACACCCAAAGCTCTCCTTCTTGGCTACAACAATAATCTTGATGATTGAAAAACCCCTCTCTTTTCTTCATAAACCCACGGCTGCTAGGGCTGCTAGTGTTGTGGAAAACAATTATAACAAGAGTTAGGGTTTGTGTTTATTTTATTTTATACTAGTGGTGGGCACACTTAGGTCAAATAGATAGATAAATATACAAAATACATATATAAGTTACATGCAATTCAAATGGTAAGAGCCTAACTTATTAATTTTGTGGTCTAGAGTTCAAATCACACCCTCTTCTCCAATTTTTTTTTTTTAATAATAAATCTTGCTTCTAAATCAATGACTTTCACCATAAATTTATTTTAGATTTAAAATTAATTAAAAGATCCTCTAATAATATTTAATTTGCACTTAAAAATTCATAATAAAATATTTGAGATTTGTAAAATTATTATTATCTAATTATTTACTGAATTTTTATATTCGGGTTCTCACAACTGTTCCCAGGCTTAGACATCAGTAGTGTAAAAATTGACGAAGACGATGTGGCCCAGACCCCCCTGGATGAGGGGATTGAAGAAGAAGACCTCGTTTCCAGTGAGGAGGAATAATTGAAAAAGAAGAAGAAGGCCTTGTACTTAGAGTTGTTTTTGTGTGTTTGTTTTTGTTATTATTATTTTTTTTTTGAAATGCTGTAATGAACTTATGTACAAGTTTGTGAATAAATAAAATTTGAGTTGTGTTTTCAGTCCATTATTTTTGCTTGTGCATCTGAAATGTATAAATTATTGTGAAGTGTAAAATGTAAGGAAAACTCAATGTAAAGTGAATTTTAACTTGTAAGAAAAAACTCAACGCAGAGTGAAAGTGAGAAAAACTCGATGCAGAGTGAATTTTAACTTGTAAGAAAAATTCAATGCAGAATGAAAGTGAGAAAACTCAATGCAGAGTGAATTTTAACTTATAAGAAAAATTCAATGCAGAGTGAAAATGAGAAAACTCAATGCAAAGTGAATTTTAACTTGTAAGAAAAATTCAGTGCAGATTGAGTGTGAGAAAATATGGCCACTGTGCTTATAATCATGAAATCGCAATGGTGGCTTCGGCCTGGCTGGGGCTTTAAGTGACTCAGTCTAGCTGAGCTCTTCATGCTCAGTCTAGCTGAGGTTTTTTGTACTTAGTCTGGCAGAGGCTTTTTGTGACTCGGTCTAGCCGAGCTCTTCATGCTCAGTCTGGCTGAGGCTTTTTGTGACTCGGTCTGGCCGAGCTCTTCATGCTCAGTCTAGCTGAGGCTTTTTGTGACTCGGTCTGGCCAAGCTCTTCATACTCAGTCTGGCTGAGGCTGCAATCAAAGCGTTATTGGAATACCACAGATAGTTGAGATATAAGCTTGCTGTTATACAAAGTGTAGCCCGTGGGGTCACAAATTTATACTATATGAGGAGAAAATGAGAACATAGATTGTCCAAAAGAAAATACAACATTTTGGACGATACAAAAATATAACTTTTATTGAAAATAGCGCTTCAAATGTTCAGCGTTCCAAGGGTGGGAGAGGTCTCGACCTTCCATGTCCTGAAGTCGGTAAGTGCCCGGTTGTGGTCTGGCTTTCACAACGTAAGGTCCCTCCCATTTGGCTGCCAGTTTGCCTTCAGTCAGATTTTTGGTGGCAAGAGTTACTTCTAGCAAAACAAGGTCCCCTACGGCGAACTCCCTCAGTCGGACTTTGCGGTTGTAGTGTGTTCACATTTTCTGTTAGTAGGAGGCCAGTCTGATAGCAGTGGTTTTTCTGAGCTCTTCGATTAGGTCAAGGTCAGCCCGATGGAGCTCCTCGGCTAGTTCTGGGTTCGGATGTAAAACCCTTGGGGTAGGCAGACCGACTTCCACCGGGATGACCGCCTCAGCGCCGTATGTTAAGCGAAAGGGGGTCTCCCCAGTGGGAGTCCGAGCGGTAGTACAGTAAGCCCAGAGTACATTCGGTAATTCCTCAGCCCAAAGTCCTTTAGCAGCTTCTAGCTTAGTTTTGATGATCTTCAGAAGAGAACGGTTGGTAACCTCGACTTGGCCATTGGCTTGGGGATGACCTGGGGAGGAGAAACAGGGTTGGATCTGGAGGTCTGCACAGAACTTTCTGTACATGGCGTTGTCGAATTGTTTGCCGTTGCCGGAGACGATGGCTTGAGGGATGCCAAACCTGCATACGATCGACTGCCAGATGAATTTGGTTGTGTTCCGTTCGGTGATGGTGGCAAGGGGTTCTGCCTCTACTCACTTGGTGAAGTAATCAATGGCGACAATCGCGAACTTGGTCTGGCCTCGGCCGGTGGGAAGTGGTCCAACTAAGTCGATCCCCCATTTGGCGAACGGATAGCGACATCAAAATGTGATCAGCTCAGTAGGAGGAGCATAGGAGATGTTGGCAAAGCGTTGACACTTATCACATTTGAGTACGAAGTCAGTCGCATCTTGGTTGAGAGTAGGCCAGAAATAACCAGTGCGAAGTATTTTGTGGGCTAGTGACCTGCCGCCTGAATGATTACCGCAAATACCCTAATGGATTTCTCGCATCACATAGGTTGCTTGAGCCGGATTGAGGCATCGCAGGTACGGGCGTGAAAAGCCACGTTTGTATAAGACACCACTGACGAGGATGTAATTAGACGACCGGGCCTTAACTTTGGCGGCTTGCTGTTGGTCATCTGGAAGTTCCCCCGTTGTCAAAAATAGAAAGATGTCCGACGCCCAAAGGATGGGCTCATTCTGGAGGAACTACACTTCTTGCTGGTCGGGAGAAATGGCAGGGTGGGCGAGGTACTTGAGACGGACACCACGGTTGAGGTCGGACTGGTCTACAGAAGCCAACTGACCCATTTCGTCTGCCTTAGAGTTTTCCGCCTGAGGGATGTGCTGGATGTGGAAAGTATTGAAGAAGCGAACAAGGGGAAGTGCAATATCCCTGTAAGCCCGCATTGTGTCCTCCTTTGCATCAAATTCCCCCGTAATTTGTCCGACAATGAGCTGTGAGTCGCTGAACACCAGGATGTGGCTGACACCAATGTCCCTGGCTAGGCAAAGACCTGTTATCAAGGCCTCATATTCGGCCTCATTGTTACTGGCATCGAATAAGAAATGGAGAGCACATTTGAAATAACCACCCTCAGGGGCGGTGAGGATGAGACCAGCCCCGCTGCCTTCTCTGTGAGATGATCCGTCGATGTTGAGAGTCCAAGAATGAGGGTCTTTTGGCTCGGTAGGGGTTGGTGGGGGTCGAGGGGCCGTGGTTGGGGTAGGATTAGTGAACCCCAGGATGAAATCGGCGACAGCCTGCCCCTTAATTGCTGTTCGAGGTCGGTAGGAGATATCAAACTGGCTGAGTTCCACCGACCATTGCATGAGTCTGCCAGAGAGCTCTGGTTGCTGCATTACCTTCTTCAAAGGTTGGTCGGTGAGGACCACTATGGAATGGGCTTGGAAGTAAGGACGGAGTCGTCTGGAGGCAGTGACCAAGGCCAAGGACAATTTTTCTAACAGTGGGTAATTCTGCTTGGTGCCCCTGAGGGCCCGACTGATGTAGTAGACCGACCGTTGAACAGAGTCGTCTTCTCTGATAAAAGCTGCACTGACTGCGGTGCTTGAAACGGCTAAGTAGAGGAAGAGAGGTTCGCTAGTGATTGCCTGAGAAAGGAGGGGGGGTTGGCCATGCACTACTTCAACTGCTGAAAGGTCTCTTCAGACTCGGTCATCCATTCAAAAGTTGCTGAAAAACTTTGAAGAAGGGGAGGCACTTATCCGTTGCGCAGGAAATGAAGCGGTTGAGGGCGACAACTCGACCAGTGAGTCTCTGAACTTCATTAACCATTCTCGGTGACTGCATTTCAATCAAGGTCTTGTTCTTTTCAGGGTTAGTTTCAATGCCCCGCTGACTGACCATGAAACCCAAGAACTTCCCAGATCCTACGCCGAAGGCGCACTTCTCCGAGTTGAGCTTCATTTGGTACTTCCGTAGGGTGGCGAAGGTCTCTTGTAGGTTGGTCAGATGGCTAGTGGAGAGTTTGCTCTTGACTAGCATGTCGTCGACATATACTTCCATGTTTCGACCGATCTGATGATGGAAAACAGCATTGACCAATCGTTGGTAGGTGGCCCCAGCATTTTTCAGTCCAAATGGCATCACTTGGTAATGGTATGTGCCTCGGTCGGTAATGAAGGAGGTGTGTTCCCGATCAGATGGGTGCATCAGAATTTGGTTATACCCAGAGAAGGCATCCACGAAGCTGAGCATTTGGTGACCGGCCGTGGCGTCGACCAGCAGATCTATGCAGGAAAGAGGATAACTGTCTTTGGGGCAAGCTCAGTTGAGGTCTGAGTAGTCGACACAGAGTCGCTATTTACCATTATTCTTGTGGACCAGGACCACGTTTGACAACCATCTAGGGTAGTCCACGTTTTTGATGAATTGTGCCTCAAGGAGCTTGTCGACCTCTGCGGCAATGAGAGTATTGCGCTCCGGATGGAAAATGCGCTGCTTCTGGTGATAAGGTCGAAAATGGGGTTCAATGCTGAGGCGATGGGTTATGAATGAGGGGTCAATACCCAGCATGTCTAAGTGGGTCCAGGCGAATACATCGTTGTGCTCAATCAGGAGGGCAGTAAGGTCGGCCTTTGCTTGGGGGGACAGTTGGTTGCCGATTTTGGCAATTTTCACCGGGTTAGTGGAGTCGATGGGAACCTCAACGAGCCCCTCCACAAGCTCCCCTCTGACCAGCTCGTCCTCATCCCGGACGTCAAGTCCTTCAATGATCATGGCTTCCTTCAGGTTGACTTCTTTTAGTGAGGCGACATAGCATTCCCTGGCCACGGTCTGCTCTCCCCTTATAGTCCAGACCCCCAGATCGGTGGAAAACTTAA
This sequence comes from Camellia sinensis, assembly GCF_055761805.1. NCBI lineage: Eukaryota > Viridiplantae > Streptophyta > Magnoliopsida > Ericales > Theaceae > Camellia > Camellia sinensis. Next base: position 10,532,362 of record NC_138972.1, on the reverse strand, counting down.
CAGCAAGGTGATAAGTTGATGTGATAGCTTGGAAGGCATTTAGGGCAATGCGGCCAAGGATGATGTTGTAGGTGGATGGGCAATCGACAACAAGGAAGGTGAGCAACTTTGTAATCTACCGTGGGTACTCGTTGATTGTGATGGGAAGATCGATGGAGGTGACTCGGTCGCCAGTGAAACCGACCAAAGGGGTTTGGAGAGGAGACAGACTTTCCTCTCAATTTTGAGCTGGCGAAAGCAGTTGAGAAAGATGATGTCTAAAGAACTGCCGTTGTCGATGAGAACTCGTATGACCTTGTAGTTGGAGAGGAGGGCAGAAATGACGAGAGGGTCATCATGAGGGTAGCAAATGCCTGTACAGTCGGCGTCCGTGAAGGTGATAGGCTCGGTCCACTGCTTAGGCTGTTTGGAGGGTCGATCAGCAGTGGCAACTGCTTTGTCTGAGCCCTACCTTATCTTCTTGAGTTCTGCCCTCTGAGCCAAGCGGGATGGTCCCCCACAAGCAAGGCCGCATGAAATGACTCTGATTTTTCCAACAGGTGGGGGAGGGTTGCCTGGCGGCCGAGGTTATTGTGGAGGGCAATCATGGCCTTGGTTAGGTTGGGCTGGCTGCCCGGGAGGGGGTGCACCGACGGTTGTTTCTGAGGGGCTCAGTTCTTTGCCTCTGCTGAGGGCGGGTGTCCGTGAACCGGCTAAGACGTCCCTGGCGTATGAGGGTCTCGACCTGATCTTTGAGGTTAACGCACTCATCGGTGTTATGGCCATGGTCCTGGTGAAAGCGGCAATACTTGGACTGGTCTTTCCTATTGGAAGGGGTTCGTGAAGGTTGGGGCCATTTAAGGGGGTAGTCCCGCTGGATCTGATTGAGGACTTGTTCCATGGGAGAATTAAGGGGTGTGTATCGCTCGAACCGACCAGGCGGTCGGGCTGGTGCCGACCAGTCAACTCGGGGGGGTCGGTCGGTATAGTGTGGTGTTTGGCTATTAGACTGGGTGTTTTTGGGTTTTGAGTCCTTTCTTTTTTCTCTGGGGGTTGGGTTTTTGGTTATTGGATCTTGCTGGGCGGCTAGAGAATCCTCAGCATTCATGTATTTTTGGGCTTTGGAGAGTAGGGCTGCCATGGAGGTCGGGGGGTTTTTAGAGACGAAGAACAGGAAGTCGGACGACCACAGACCGGCCATGAAAGCAGTGAGGATGACCTTGTCATCATTTTCCGCTACTTGCAAGGCCTCGGTGTTAAAGCGGGTAACGAAACTGCATAGCGACTCCCCTTCGGTCTGTCGAATGTTAAGGAGTTAGGTTGCTGGGCGTCGCTGGCGCTGGGCTCCAATAAAATGGCTGAGGAAGGAGTCACTAAGATGCTGGAAAGTGGAGACGGAGTCTGCTGGTAACTGACTAAACCACAGCCGAGCTAACCCCTTCAGTGTCACGGGGAAAACTCGACATATGATCTCGTCAGGGAATGCATGGAGGATCATGAGGGTTCTGTAGGTCTCCATATGGTCGACTGGGTCCGTCGTACTGTCAAAAAAATCGATGGTAGGCAGCTTGAACTTGGGGGGTAGAGGTTTGTCCCGGATGGAGGCGACAAATGGTGAGTTTGCTGTGGTAGAGGGTTTATGCTGGATGTTCTGCATGACCCCTTGGAGTTGGAGCTTCATGGCTCGAAGTTCCGTGTCCCAAAGAGGGATGTGGTCACCTCCGGAGGGCAACGGGAGTTGGACGCTGCTGGCCTCTCCTTCAAGGATTGGTGCTGGGATCGATGGTTGTGGGCCTCGGGGTGTCAGGTTTATACCTAGGGAAGGGGGTTGCAAGCCTTCTCTGTTGGGTGGATTAGGTTGCAGGATAGTATGGCTCGGGGCTTGTTTGTAGTTGGAAGGAATATCCGGAGGTGGTGGAGGGGGCATAGGAAGGTTTCTTTGGAGTAGGGCATTAATCAGGGCTTAGTTTTGCTCGGCCATGCGGTTAATGCTGTTGGTAAGCTCGATGAAATATTGTGGTGGGTTGTTTGGATTGGGGGGGTCGGCTTAGTGGTCGGCAGCATTTTGGTGAGAAGCCATGGATCTAGTCGTGACCATACACTTCGATGGTAGCGAGAAATCGTTTTTAGAACAGGGTCTCCGGCGACAGGGAACACAACTGGCGCGAGGAGCAAAGCTTTCCCACAGATGGCGCCAACTGATGATACAGTTATGATACAACGGGTTCCAGAGGGAATGGATCGGCTAGTCCACGCTTCTCCAACCGATATCTGAATGGCCAAGCCCACCTAAGAACCTGCACAGGAGTTCAACAGGGAACGGGGAGTCCAGCGAACCCTTCGACGAGCAAGTTAGAGAGAGAGAAGTAGAATGTAGAGATATGAATGGGAGATAGAAAGCTTAACCTTCTTCTTGTCTTCAACGTCTGCTTATATCCTTTGGTAATCATTTCGCCGTCCTTTCCGACCTGCCACCTTGGCCGAAAGTCTATGCTGTAGCTTACCTTGTTCAAGGTGAGGGGGTGCTGTTCCGACGGAGAGGTGTTGTCGTAATAAATGCTGTGATGGGCTGCATTAATGGCGATGTGCAATGGCAATAACTTTGCAGATCTTTGTCTGCTAATGTGGCTTGTCCTTTACCTGCCACGTGTTTGAATATCATTGGTTCTTCGTGCCATGTTGGCTTCCAGCTGTTCAGGATCTCATCAGTTGGGTTATGTGTTGGGCTCTAAGTGATGGGCTTGGGTTGTTCATAGTGGGCTATGACCTTTGTGGGCCTAACCACGCCATACTGGAATCAGTCTGGCAAATTACTCTTCTAGATAAATACATCCATATTATGTCTGTATGCAAAATTTGAAGAACGAATTGTAGTCAATTTTAATGAAAGAGGCTAGTTACTTTTTGGTGATAATTTTGTTTATGATTTGTTTGGATGCTAAGAGAATACATGGCTGTGTTTGGTTGTGATTTTAAAATGTGATTCAACGTGATAGTTTGAATATGGTGTTTGGATGGAGCTGTGGAATTAATTTTTCACAGCTCTGCAAAACGCTCTGTCTATTCTGTCAAAACCAAGCGCGTGTTTCAATTTTTTTTTCAAAACGGGACGTCCGGCCAGTCGTCCGGAATAGTGATTTTTTTTTTTTTACAATTCTTTTTTTTTGCAATTGATATATAATCGAAAAAAACATTTTTTGAAAATTTTAAAATTTTTTATGTGCTTTAAAATAATTTTGAATTGAATGAGTTATAAATTTTTGTATCAAATTTTAAATGTCACATCAATAATTCCCCACTCAAATCAAGACTCTTTTCAAAACTATTTTCAAAACTCTTTACCAAACAAATTTTCTACACTCAAATCATAATTCCACAACACACAAACTCAAAATACAACTCATACTCTTAAATCACATTTACAAAACTCTACCAAACGCTACCCATAATTTTCTTAGATTGTGCTTTGGCAAGTGTTATATGACTGGTTTAAAAAAAAACAAACAAACAAAACAAAAAAAAAAAAAAACAAACAAATAAAATGAATCCGATCAGATTATGCATTGTCGGATTTTTGATAATTGGATTCGGATTAATTGTTAATCAGATCGGATTCTATCCAATCCGACCCAAATTTGACCCGTTTACAGGCCTACTTCCAAATGCATGGTTGTTCCCTGAGCACAGTTATTATTTACTTCCAAAAATTTGTTCGGTGTATAGTGTTGTTCTGGGGGAAATGCAATACAACGCATCAATTCTTATTCAAAACATGGTTGCCAATGGGAAAAAAAAAAAAAAAAAATTAATTATATATATGGTTCCCCATCTTGAATGTCAAAGCAGCCAACAGCAAAAATTAATTACCAAAAAATTACAATTTGGATCAGAGAAACAATAATCAACGCCATACATTTGGATCAGGAAAATTACATTCGTACACTAGTGAACATGTGACCAGCGTTTGTCATTATCGTAATGAGACCATACTAGCTAGATACACTTGACGAAGAAGAGAAACCTGATTTGTACAACAATACACTCAAAAGAATCAACATTAGGGAGAGAGAGAGAGAGAGAGAGCCTCACTCCGAATACACAACCAACCCATAACACCCCATGCATAATACACACACCACACAATCTCAGTCCAGTCATATATAAAAAATCAAACCAATTCTATTGAAAGCCTTTTGTCGGTTCCGGTTCATTCCAAATTTGAAGATCAAGACCATCATTGACTTCCTGGCTTTCTCTAGTGAACCCAGAAACTGAAACATCATTTTCGGCTCCATGAGACTTCTTTAGCTTTGCCACAAGAACCCACATGTTTGCAAGCTCATTTTCAAGATAAGCCTCTCTTTGTTTGGATTCCTCTACCTTCTTTTGTAGCTCGGCCTCTCTTTGATTCTTTTCTACTAGAGCAGCTTCATACGAAAGCTCTCTCTCCTGGCTCAAAGCTAGTTCCCTCTTGAAATCTGAGGTCAAACCGCCACCTTGATCCTGCTGCTGCCGCCTGACGTGACCATCTCTGCGGCCGTTCCTGATAGTGGAGGAGCTATTTCTACGCTGGCTTGGGGAGGAACTCTTTTGTGCCGTCAGCTCAGCAGATAGTCGCTCGTTATGGTTCATGAGTTTGGTAACTTCTTCTGACAACGCCTTGAGCTCAACAGCAGCAGCAGAGGCTAATCCTTTTGCATATGAACTCTCTTCTGCTAGTTTCTGGTTCCGAAGTTCTAGCTGCTCTTTTGCATCAGTTAGTTCAGCCACTTTATGTTTGAGTCTTTCAATTTCAGTTCCCTGATTACAAATAAAAGTTGATAGATTAAGATAACCAAAGCATACCCTTCCTTTCTTGTCAGGAATAAGATGGAAAAAAATTATGGACACATCATCAAAACCATTTATTTATCTAGTTCATTAATGTAAACATATAATGGCATCTCTGTAAACTAGCTGATTTTCAAGCCATAAGATTATGCATATAGAACCTTTTTTTTTTTTTTTTTTTGATAAATTCAATTATGCATATAGAACTTTACCAAACAATGGGTCCAATAAAGCCATGGGGCACCGCCAATTTACTAACTAGTTTATTAATGACTTATGTGGCATTGCCACTCAATGCTGTTTACAAGACCCTGCTCTCTTTCTTGTTTACAAGACCGTCCCCGTTGCGTCTTTCTTTCAATTTCCCGCTCCACAACATTTTCTGACTCTCAAAATGAAGGTTCCGTTTTTGTGTGGAAACAAAGCATTTATCCATGTTTCATGTCCTTACTTTGAGCCGCCCAAAGGACATGAGTCTTACAACTCCACCACTGTTCCCCTGTGAATTAGATGTCATAGCAAACATATCCGCAAAGACCTCCCTCAAAAGCCTTTTTTGTCCACACCAGGTGTCAAGCCAAAACTATATTTTGTGACCATCACCTACTAGTATGTAAGTCGGAAAAAAATCATCCCTTACCTTCATGATGCACTTCCAAATATCCACATCATGCAACCCCCTTATGCAACAAGCAGACCAATCACCCCAATCATAGACATAACTTGCCTGCTCCACAAAATTTCCCAAGAAAATCTCTATAAACATTCACCAATAAGGCCTTGTTGAAAAACTCTAGTGTTCAAACACTAGAGCCCCCTCTCTTCTAAGGTAAACTAGCTTTACTTAAATTCCTCCCCAAGGCCCTGCCAAAAAAAATCTTTCATCATTTTCTCCAACTTCTTTGTCATTGAGAAAGGAATGGTGAAAATAAAACACATGTTGGCAGACTATTGCTTTTTATCGAAGTATGATCCCCTTTGAAAGATATTGCCTTTTCCAAGTTAGTTAGCCTCTTCTCAAACTTTTCCACCAAAATATCCCACACTTTTTTACTCTTGAGGGAAGAGCCCAGTGACAACCCCAGATAGGACCCTAGTAAGATGACTACCCCCGGCACCCCAAGTTAGCCGCCAAATCTCCACCTCGAAGCTCCCCCCAGCGGAATGATCTCTCTTCATAAAACTAAATCTCAGTCCATACAGCTTCAAAACAAAATATTATGCATCTTGGTACACTTAGTACTCCCTCATTCGCTCCAGAAAACATAGTAGTGTATCATCAATAAATAATAAATGATCAATTGATAACATCTCACCAACCATGCCTCCAACTTTAAAATTTAGTCAAATAGCAGGCACCAACCACTTTCTGAATGATACTACGAAGAAACCCATTACTATGAAGGGGAGATATAAAATTTCCCTGCCTCAAATTGTCAAAGAAACCTTTAGCAACCCCATTCACAATGATAGAAAACCTAACCATAAAGATGCAAAACCGGATCCACCAACACCAATTCTCCCTTTTCACAACCTTCGGTGCAAGAAGCAAGCAAATTGCGTGCTTAATATTACACGACCCACTCCACTGAAAAGATTGAGAACACCACTCCACACCTCTTACAAATTGACAATAAATTAAACGATAATTTACACTACCCCTCTCTTGCACATGCAAACCAATCCATCAAGAAATTGCCCTTACTCTCAAATTATCTTGGGTAAATTACACCGACTTCCCCTTAGTTTTGGAGAAAATACAGCAAGCCTAACAATTTTTGCATAATTACACCAACCTCTCTTTTAGTAAGTATAAAGGAAGTTTTATTGCAGATGATGTGAAACACAAGGATGGACAAGGAAAAATATACACTTCAGTGCAAAAGAGATGATGAAATTATTTTTCTATCAATATGACTTACCAAATTATTGAGGAAAAAGGAAACTTTGAATTAAAACATTTAGGAGACCTAATGTAATTATGCCAAAAATGTGGAGTTTGTTGTATTTTCTCCAAACCTCAAGGAAGGTTAGTATAATTTACCCAAATTATTCTTCATCCAAATAGCTTCTCATGCTGCCATCCAAGCAAAGAAACGGGTGACCAACTATTCTCCAAAGATGAGTCCCAAAACTCCTCTGAACTCTCTAAATTAGATGTCATCGCAAACACATTCGAAAATGCCTTTGTCTACACCAGGTAGGGGTGAAATCGGTCCGGTTCGGTCAGTGATTGAGCAAAATTCTCGCCGAACCAAACCCCTCGGTTTTGTATATGGACGCACCGACACCAACCAAGAAAAGCTTTCAACTGTCCCGAACCATTGTATATTGGTACGGTCGGTTTCAATTCGGTTTATTCGCGGATGGTGTAAACCAAACAGAGAGGAGAAAATATTTGAAGACCCAAAAGGTCACTTTCCAAGGCAAAAGAGAAGGAGCATAGAAAAATGAGAACTCAAAATCGTAGATTTTTTAAACAGAAAAATAAAAGCTATAGGGAAAGATGTAGAGTAACAGAAGTAGAGAGAAATCACCACCCACGGAAAATAATCTATTCACTTTCCAGATCTGGTAAAGAAGATAAGCATCTCTGTCATGCAGCATGTACATGGATTGCTATATGTTAGATCTGGTTGAGAGTGGTAAATCGAAGACATCAATGAGCCAAAGCTTTATGGACTTCGACGGTGATTACAAAAAGCCATTGGGGAGAGAGAGGAGCAATGTGTGAGGGATGATGGGGATATAAATGTTACACGTGTGGATGACTCACATTACTTCTAGGGTATGTGTGGATGGCTGGGATGTAAAATAACAAACGGTCCGGTTCGGTGGGTTTTGGTCTCTCATACAAGAAAACCGCAACCAAACTGAGTCCAAAAAAATTAATAAAATCAAAACCGCACAGACCGTTTTAAGGGAACAAACAGACCAAGAACTGTTTTTTTCGGCCGGTTTTGTTGGTCTGTTTGGTTGAGTCGGTTAAACTTTCACCGCTAATACCAGGTGTCATGCCAAAACTATATTCTGTGACTATCACCCACTCTAAAACATGTGAAAGGGAAAAAATCATTACTTACATTCATCATTCAACAAGGACTATTGAAATGATTTATAGGTTTCACTTTGGCTTTTAAAGAAATATAAACATTTTGGACAAATCAACAAAGATACTTAAACAAAAATGTATCATACTGCATGTAACTAATGACAGATTTTATGTGATTGCATAAGTTTCCTTCAACTAACCTGAGCTTGTAGAAGCAACCTTTCATTTGAATCTCTTAACACTTTACTCTCGTTGGCCATGCAATCTCCGTTAATGCTTTGTGCTTCTAAGTAACGTTGTGAATGCTCAATGATTGGATTGGAATTTTTCAGCTCTAGTGCATCAGAGAGCTGTTGTTTCAAGGACGCAATTGTTTCTTGCAGTCCTTCACATTCACAGATCTGAAAAAACAATATATTTGGTTACAACAGATTCTAAACCAGTAAAATCATGAAACAAGTAAAAGTTCTATAGAAATTGAACAAGTCCTGTACGGCAGTACTTTTTGGTTGAGCTGCTCTTGAATTATTCGATTATCTGCAGCTTTAACCTGTAGAAAGAAATAATAATAAGTTGCTTCTGAGGAAGAGGGAAAAAAAAAAAAACTTTATACATTGTAGGATGATCACTATCCGAGACTGAGGAGAATATTTTAGTTATTCCCTGCTTACTTTTGCTTTATACACATTATTCTAAATTGTAACTCATCACATCCTGTTTAGTCTCAACTATAAGTTAGAGCTGTTAGCATATTATATTATTATCTGAGCTTTTTGGTTTGTAATTATTCTATGCCCTCAGGGCTCGACTTGTAATTGTCTCATCTTGTAAACCCTAGTCTTCATTTATAAATAGGGGATGATATTCTATCAAACCCTAAGCTGGTTACTCAAGCTTCATGGTATTAGAGCAGAACCTCTAGGGTTTCGGCTCACCCTTGTTGGTCGACCTTTGCACCAACGACTCTAGGGTTCGAAACTTACCTAGGTTGATCATCTGCTGAGATCTTCAGGTCGCCGTCGTCACTCAGTCGCCTTCCTCTCGTCGATCTCTGCTTCGTCTTCCTCACTCAATCGCCGTGGTCACTCAGTCGCCTTCCTCTGTCGCGATCGTCACGCAGCCGCCTCCCTCGGTTGATCTCCTCAGCTCATCGACCTCCTCAGTCTCAGCCCGTCGATCTCCTCCGCCAGTCGATCTTCCAGCAGTTCGTCGATCTCTCTCTGGTATACTCTCATCACTGTTTGGTATACTTATGTCGTGTATATAGACCGTACCAATACATATATAAATGAATAACTAAATAAATACAAAAAAAAAAAAAAAAAAAAAATGGCCTCTTAATTTTGTTATATAGTGGTCATTGTGCCTGTTCTTTCATCACCACCTTCCGGGTTTGTGATTGCCACTAGTTTTGTTGCGGGTTCGGTAGTATAGTATCGATGGCAGATTCCACCAGTGTGTCGTCTACTTCTCAAACACCGAGGAGTGAGAGTCTCATTATACCTACTACCATGACTGAGAACCCCAACCCTAGTCTGAAAATCACCACCTCTCTATTTAATGGTTAGAACTACCTAGCATGGTCTCAAAGTTTGACTATATTTTTGAAGAGCCGAGGGAAGATGGGGTATGTGGATGGCAGGATACAGGCACCTAGTACCACTGACTCAGGTTATGACCAATAGAAGATTACCAACTCTTTGATTATGGGTTGGCTTATTCATTCGATGGTTCCTGAAATTGGTAAGAGCTACTTGTCTATGGAGACTGCCCAGGATGTTTGGGATGCTGTAGCTGCCACCTATTCCCGCAATGGGAATTTCTCACAGGCATTTGAGTTGCGCCGCTCTATTCAGAGCTCACTTCAGGGGGAGCAGACTGTTCTTCAGTATTTCACTTTCCTCACCAACGGCTGGAAACGCCTTGACCACCTGGAAGACTATAAGCCCGTTTGCCCTGCTGATTCTGTCGGGTACAAGAAGTTTATCGCACGGGAACGGGTCTTTAAATTTCTGGCAGGCCTAAATGTGGAGTATGATCCAGTTAGGGGTCGAATTTTGGGTATGGACACTCTTCCTTCACATCAGGAGGCATTTGCCTATGTACAGAATGAGGAGAGTCGCCGGTCTGCTATGATGTCCCCTGTCTCTATTGACCGCTCAGCATTACTGTTTACTCCTCGAGATGGCCTCAACCCGACTCCCATCCCTCCGTCTGCTACCAAGGAGTCTGTATTCTGTGATTATTGCAAGAAGTCGCGGCATACTTATGAGACGTGTTGGAAGCTGCATAGGACTCCATCCGGGGGTTGAGGTGATCGGTCTGGTTCTCGAGGAGGTCGATCCGGCCAGTCTAGAGGACGTGGTTTCTATTCCCGAGCTCATCAGTCTAGTGTCGTTGATACATTTGATTCTAATTCTGCTTCTGTTGGCCAAGCTTCTGATACTGAGCTGGAGGATGCTTTGCGCCAATTGTTGGACCAGTGGTCCTCTACTGCTCTCAGTACAGCTTCCTCGTCCTTTGCCCGCTCAGGTAATTTAGCCTCTTCTCCTTGTGTTTTCCTGTGTCATAAGTCTTTGCCTTTGATTATTGATTCCGGTGCCTCCGATCATATGTCTGGCTCCTCTGATCTTTTCTTTATCTATAAGCCCTCTTCAGGTCCGGACAAAGTTAGGATTGCAGATTGTACTGTTCCTTCCATTTCTGAAAAAGGTTTAGTCCAAGTCACTCCTACCATACATCTATCTTCTGTTCTCCATGTTCCCAATTTTTCTGTTAATCTGTTATCCTTGAGTCGTCTTATCCAAGATTTGAATTGTAGTGTGACGTTTTTCCCTGATCATTGTCTTTTTCAGGATCTTGTCACGAGGAGGACGATTGGCAGTGGTAGTGCAGAAAATGGTCTCTACTTCCTGGATCAACCGGACAAACTTGCTCATTCTTCCACCACGTCTTCTACTACCCCCGCTGATTTATGACTGTTTGGGCATCATTCTTTTTATTTACTTAAACATTTATTTCCATCTGGTTTCACAAATCATCATGTGACTGACTTTCTTTGTGAGTCTTGTCAACTTGGAAAACAACACAAAGCTTCTTTTGCTCCCAGTTTGAATAAAAGTTTAGTTCCTTTTTCATTAATACATTCTGATGTTTGGGATCCCTCTCGTGTTATGTCTGTGAAAGGTCATCGATGGTTTGTTACATTTATTAATGATTTTTCTCGTGCTACTTGGGTATATCTCATGAAAGATAAGAGTGAGGTTTTTTCTGTCTTTCGCAATTTTCATAAGATGATTTGTACTCAGTTTGGGGCCACTGTCAAACTATTTCGTTTTGATAATGGCGGGGAATACATAGATTCTAGGTTAGGACAATATTTCTCTTTTCATGGCATTATCCATCAGACCTCTTGCACCAATACCCCTCAACAAAATGGGGTGGCGGAATGCAAGAATCGGCATCTTCTTGACATGGCTCGGTACATGTGTTTTTTTATGAGTGTGCCTCGGCCCTATTGGGGCGACTCTGTTCTCATCGCTGCCCATCTTATTAATCGTCTCCCTATTCAGGTCTTGCAAAAACAAGCTCCTCTTCACGTCCTCCTAGGTTCTCAGTCCTTGTTTTATATTCCTCCCAAAATTTTTGGTTGTGTCTGTTTTGTTCATAATCACTCTCCTTCTCGAGGTAAGTTGGACCCTCACTCCCTCAAGTGTGTTTTCCTTGGTTACTCTCCTACTCAAAAGGGGTATAAATGTTACCACCCTTCTTCTCGTAAGTGGTTTGTGTCCATGGATGTTACTTTCTTTGAGTCCCAATCCTATTTCTTGTCCTCTTCGGTGTCACCGTCCTCATTTCCGGGGGAGCCTTGGTGTGAAGTGAGTCCTGTGCTTCCTATGGTGGACCCAGTTGTTCTGACATCACCCTCTTCTACTGTGCTTCCTATGTTGGAACCAGTTGTTCTTGCACCACCCTCTTCTACTGGGACTATAGAACCCAATGTCACCAAGGATAAGGACGGGCATGTTTATGTCCGAGACATAGACAGACAACAAGTTAACTAGATACAAGGGACCACTTCTGCTCCTCCACTGCCATCTCTTGCTTCTGATGAGAGTTTAGGTAACTTTAAATCTCTTGAGTCCATTGATCTTGATGTTCCTATTGCCAAAAGAAAGGATGTGAGATCTTGTACTCAACATCCTATCTCACAGTTTGTGTCCTACACTCATTTTTCATCTTCATATAGAGCGTTTGTGTCCAATATTTCCTCTGTTAGCATTCCTAACCATTTTCAGGATGCTCTTGCTACCTCTGAGTGAAAACTAGCCATGATTGAGGAAATGAAAGCACTTAGGAAGAATGGCACTTGAGAATTGATTGAGTTACCTACAGGCAAACGACCTGTGGGATGTAAATGGGTATATACTGTGAAACACAAAGCAGATGGGTCTATTGAGCGTTACAAGGCAAGACTTGTGGCAAAAGGGTTTACTCAGACATATGGCATTGATTATCAAGAGACCTTCGCACCCGTGGCTAAGATGAATTCAGTCAGAGTACTTCTCTCTCTAGCAGCTAATCTAGATTGGCCGCTTTATCAGTTTGATGTCAAGAATGTCTTTCTCCATGGTGACCTCGAAGAAGAGGTATATATGGACATTCCTCCTGGTTTTGAGGATCATCAGACAGAAGGCAAAGTATGCAAGCTTCGGAAGTCATTATATGGTCTCAAACAGTCTCCAAGGGCTTGGTTTGAGAGATTCACTCAGGCTATGTTTAAATATGGCTTCAAACAGAGTCAGGCAGATCACACCTTGTTTGTGAAACATTCCTCACGTGGTAAGACTACAGCACTTATTGTTTATGTAGATGACATAGTTCTTACAGGCAATGATAGTGGAAAAATACCTCTGCTGAAGAAATATTTAGCTAATGAGTTTGAAATCAAAGACTTGGGAAGCTTGAAGTATTTTCTGGGAATTGAAGTTGCTCGCTCTAAGGATGGGATATTTATCTCACAGAGAAAATATGTGCTTGACCTACTGAAGGAAACTGGGATGCTTGGCTGCAAGGCATGTGCCACTCCACTGGAACCCAATCAGAAATTGGGGGATGATGAAGGAGGAGAAACTGTTGATAGGGGGAGCTATCAACAATTAGTGGGTAAGCACATTTACCTATCTCACTCCCGTCCTGATATTGCTGTTGCTGTCAGTGTGGTTAGTTAGTTTATGCATGCTCCTCATCAGATTCACTTTGAGGCTGTCATGAGAATCTTGAGGTACTTGAAGTCAGCTCCTGGCAAGGGTCTTTATTTTTCAAAGTATGATCATCTTCGTGTGAAAGCCTATACAGATGCTGACTGGGCTGGATCAGTAATTGATAGGAGATCGACTTCAGGGTATTGCACCTTTGTTGGAGGCAACCTAGTTACTTGGAGGAGTAAGAAACAGAATGTGGTTGCCAAGTCAAGTGCAGAAGCTGAGTTTAGAGCTATGGCACAAGGTGTGTGTGAACTTTTATGGATCAAGTTATTGCTGAGTGATCTAGGTATTGATCAGACGGACTCCATGCGGTTATACTGTGATAATAAGGCCGCCATTAACATCGCTCACAATCCAGTTCAACATGACAGGACAAAACATGTTGAGATTAATCGTCACTTCATTAAGGAGAAACTCGCTAGTGGTACCATTTGTACCCCTTTTGTCCAGTTTGGTGAACAACTTGCTGACATTCTCACCAAGGGGGTTGGGAATAAACCATTTCATGACATATTAGGCAAGCTGGACATGAGAAATATCTTCGCACCAGCTTGAGAGAGAGTGTTAGCATATTATATTGTTATCTGAGCTTTTTGGTTTGTAATTATTCTATGCCGTCAGGGCTCGACTTGTAATTGTCTTATCTTGTAAACCCTAATCTTCATTTATAAATAGGGGATGATATTCTATCAAACCCTAAACTGGTTACTCAAGCTTCAAGAGCAACATTAGTAAAACAGGACATTCAGTTCAATTAATTGAATAATGAACATTCAGCCATCCAATGGAAAAAAAATAAAAAATAAAAAAATCATTCCAACACATATTTTGCGCAGTATTTGAGATGAGTCTAACAGTAATATTTAGAGTCTCATTTTAATGATTCCATTTGTTTTAAAAAAGCTAGCACTGTAGGAGAGATTTGCATCTCCATATCAAAAAAAGGAAAGAAACAAAAGACGAAATCATTTGGTTTCCAATTCAATTTCCAATTATGTCCATAAAATAATGATATTCACAAGTCATGATGACCGACATATAATCACCTCAAGCTCAAAGGACTTCTCATTCAGTTGTTCCATTAGTTCAGCTACAGACTGCAATTCAAAACTAAATTAGTTTAATAAATCTTCCTGGACAGCAGCATGGAGCAGCAATAGTTCTCAAATTAATTAATAATTAAGAAGCAAGCATCCTATGCAACTCAAGAACACAACTCACTTGTGATGCTTCTACATTATCCATTTTGCTGTGAGAATCATTAATGGAATCAGCAATTTGCTTTTCGAGCAAAGCTATTTGTTCATTCTTCGTTCTGATTTCATCATTCAACTTTCTTATTTCCACCTTAAATTCAAAAAGAATATTAGTTGAATTTTCAAGGCAATAAAGAGCAGTAGTAAACACAAATGATACAGAATCAAGATATTACATAAATATGTTGCTTTCTAGGGTTTCTTGCAACCTCCTCAGACAACCGCTTTAGAGCACTTGAATGAAGTGCCACCTCTCCAGACAATATCTTTTGCTGCTCTCTCAGAAGATCAATTTGATCAATTGTCTTTATGCTAGTCTGGCATTGAATAAGACAAATGAGTTCTAAATCAGGCTATGCAAAACCATTCTTCTTGCCAAGTCTTCAATTATACAACTAAATTAAATACATCATAGAAGTTATCAAGATGACACTAGGAAGAATGGATTTGAATTTTAAATATTTAGTCAACATCTTAATGTGAATTTGCAATTCCAGCTTTGACTAAATGTAGTCAAATTTTAACAGAGACAGCGGGAGGAATATCAAAAGTGAACCTAACAAGATTCACTGACATAGAAAATTTATACTTCTTGGCAACTCCAATGTGCCTTACATAGAGAACCAGAAAGGGTAGGAATGAACAGTTAATCTTACTTCATAATATGTCCATTGGCTTGCACTTTAAGGAGATTGCAAACTCTACTCATTCAACTAAGCCTGTTACAACTACCTGGGCTCAACTAGATGCACATTAAGGACATTCTCCTGTACTTAAATAGCAAAAGTCTTAGGAAATAGGACGGGAGGGCCATATCCTTTGGGCAAGAGCAGCAAAAATAGGCTTCAAAAAATATAATCAACAGGCAAGCACCTGCTGAATTTATGCATTCCCAAGTTCAAGAACACAGTAACAAGGAAATGAATACATATCCTATTATATAAAGTGTATGTCCCATTTAGTGGTAATGCTGCATGCTCTTTTCTTTCTCCCAACTATGCCCTCCACATCCAACAACTGATGGACAGTTTTTCTCATTCATCAAACTGCCACAAAATGCTAAAGGTTGTCCTCATTAATCATATTGCCCTAAAATTTAAATGTAGAACTGCGAACGCATCCCGTTTGCACCCACTACTAGTGTGTATATATATAGTATTCTGAAAATCTTATAGCCAAACCTAGGCAACTACTGATGACTAAACAAAGGGACTCATGGTTCCAAAAGTATACAGGAAAGTTGCTCATCTGCCCCCTCCAAATGTTGACCCTCTCCTCTCTCTCTCTCTCTCTCTCTCTCTCTCTCTCTCTGTGGGATACTTTCTTTTTCCTTTTTTGTTTTGAACATTTCAACAATATTTTCAGACATTAATCATGTCTTCAAAACTTTTAAAACCAATACCTGCAAAAGTTTTCAAGAACTTCACTATATAAAACCTAGCAGACGAGATGTATTTAATTCAGTTGTTTACAGTTTAAAAAGAGAAAACAACTATTGCATACCAAAGGAGTCTCTTGTCCCAAAAACTTATCATCAGGGCCTTCTCTATGCTGTCTGGCCTCTGATAAGAGATCCGCACGAGTGTTTTCCGTAAGTGGAGAATGTGAAAGCCTGGATTCCATTTGAAAATTAACACTTTCTGCTTGAGGAGTTGAAGGTGTACTAATAGACTTGACTCCACTTGATTTATCACTGTTGCTTGCCAAAGCCCCTGAACCACTATCTCGTTTCTGTTTAAAATGTAGAATTAATTAGAAAGTGAAGGGAAAAAAGAAGTTAACAGAAAAAATAATAACAAAGAAGAAAATACAGAACTAGGCATCTACCACTTTAACAGTACAGGAAAATTTTACTAGAACACACAACAATTACATGTGCTTGCAACCACACAGAAATCCAAATGAAGAAAAGCCAAGATTGAAATCATGAAATTGAAGCAAAGTAAAACAAAGATAAAGATTGAGGACTACTATAAAAGAAATGTAAACTTCATTTCTCAGAACTCCCAATAGTTTGGAAACCCATTTGAGACTATTACTGGTATAATTGGCCATCGAACATATACATTAACCACTTTGAGACTAGATTATAAAAGATTCATATTCTAATACCCGTAGCTTTAACCAGTTTAGCAACCCATGCTTCCGGGTTTTCTTCTCCTCCTTCAATGTATCATCAGCAGTTTCAGAATTCCCATCAAGGGAGACATACAAGTCAATGTTTTCATCATCCAAGATCAAGTCTCTCCTTCTGTGAGGAAGGTATGCAAGCTGCACATTCAACATAGGAAACTGCAATCAGATCATACTAAAATAGAATAGATATAGAGAAGGATAGAAGTCCAGCCGTTTAACAGAATCCATACCATTCGATTATGTTAGATAAGTTAATTTTTTTCCCCATTTCTTGTCAAACAACTTGATGGGTATTTTAGAGGTTTAAAAATAAAAAAAAATAAAAAATTGGGATCACCCTATCAAAATACCTCCTCTTCTCCAAAGGAATGCCTTCTTCTAGGACCAAGGCGGTTAGGAACTCTTGATGATTGTGAAGTTTTTGTCGAGACCAAAATTAACTTTGTTAACCGTTGTATTCTCCCCAACAAGGCAGCTTTAGCTTCCTCTTCCTGTTCCAATCTTGATTGCAGCTTGACTTGACCATCTTCCAGCTTTAGACATCACAGTATACCAAACAAATTCGGTTAATTCATGCATGACAGCTGTTTATCCAAGATGTCTGAAGTAATCAGTAGTATACTTATACATGACTTTAAAAATACAAGACAGCATTATATATATATACATATATATATATATGTAATAAATAAACATCAAGTACGTAGAAAGCTAAATAAAATAGGCAGGCTGGAAATCAAATATTATCACAAGTCACAAGTCACAAGTCACAAATAAAAAGAGTTATTAAATAAATGAATAATTAAAGAGCAGTTACTAAACTAACTAAACAAAACATAGATGGGATAATAGGAGGGATGATTACCTCCAAAACAACTAACGAAGAAGCAAGATGAGTTGCCAGCAGAAGTGGTTTACTTAAGAGGGTAGACACGTGCTTTTTTTTTCCCCACTGTTTTAATCAGCGAGAAAATCACACATCTAGGTATTCTGATTCAGAGTTTAACATGACTATACAGAAGGAATGCAAAACAAAAACTAATAACGGATCTCATACAATGCAAGTGGTTTAGATTAAGTTAGATATAGAAAAGTTTATGGAAATCAAACTTTGTGTGGACGTGATTAAAGATTCTCTTTTTGTACCATTATAAAAGCTGTGAAACATGGGCATAACACATGTACATATACATAAGAGCCCAGAGCATATTTGCTTGAAGCGGGGTTCGGGACAGGAGCTGGGGGAGTATGGGCATATATAAGTTTCTAAGGTTAGGAGCACCTATGGGAGCATGTATATATTTTATATATAAATATATTCTAACAATTATATTTTCTGCTTAGTTATAATATGTTTTAAAATATGAATAAATGTTTGAGACTGATGTCAACTACAAATTGTCTTTGTCAAGAATAAATAAATATTATGTAAATAGAAAGTAGTTTTTCTTTTGTTTCTTTGAGATTTGAATAGTTAAGAGTTTCTACATCAGTTGGGAGTGAGTTTACAAGTTTCTTCCTTGGGAGCGCAGACACGCGCTTTTGAGTAAGAAATGTCTCCCAAGTAGGAGTTTCCTGCTACGAAGGTGCAGAGAAGTGATGTAGAATGCTTTAGAGAAAAGAGGGCCACAACCCTAACACAAAACGACCTCTGAACACGATATATTAATCCAAGTTGAATAATACAAAGAAAGCCCCAACACTTACAGCGTAAAACCCCTAATCAAAATATGAAATCATATCCTATTATTATTTGGCAACTAAATCCTAACTAAAACTATAATTCAAAATAAATATTAAAAATATAATTACAAAATAAAAAAAGTCTCCATGCCAACGTAGAGTGCATATGATCCGCATCACTAAGCCACATCCAAGAAACTTAAATGAACCATAGACTCGACAAAAGAATCTACAAAAGAAATGATTGAAGAGGTGCTTAAAACTATAGTGATGTATATAAATCTATATTGACTAATTATTACGTGTCCTCAACAAAGCACAGAATAAAAACATTCTCCTCTTCACAACTTCCACTCCATGGAGATTCAATGCAAGGACCTGATTATTTTGTGCTTGCTTAAGAGGAAGCTAACTTGGGGAAGGATAATAATATCACACCTTTTATATTAATCAATCAAACTGTTACAAAGACAGAAAGACACTGATTAAAGAATTACAATATAATCTAAATAAGAAAACACAAATAATAAAATGATTCCAATCATATATTCTAACACTCTCCCTCAAACTGGTGCAAAGATGACTCTCATAACCAGCTTGCCAAGGATGTCATGAAATGGTTTACTCTCAACTCCCTTGATGAGGATATCTGCAAGTTGTTCACCAGACTTCACAAATAGAGTACATATTGTACCACTAGTGAGCTTCTCTTTGATGAAGTGATGATCAATCTCAACCTGCTTTGTCCAGTCATGTTGAACCGGATTGTGAGCTATGTTAACAGCAGCTTATTATCACAATATAACCGCATGGAGTCCCTCCGGTCAATTCCCAGATCAAGCAATAACAACTTGATCCACAAGAACTCACACACGCCTTGTGCCATAGCTCTAAACTCAGCTTCTGCACTAGACCTGACAATTGCATTCTATTTCTTACTTCTCCAAGTAACTAAATTGCCTCCAACAGGTACAATACCCTGAGGTGAACCTCCTATCAGTCACAGAACCTGCCCAATCCGCGTACATATAAGCTTCCAAACTAAGATGATCATGTTTCGAAAAATAAAGACCTTTTCTAGGAGAAGATTTCAAGTATCTCAAAATTCTCATAACTGTGGCCAAGTGTATTTCATGAGGAACATGCATAAACTGGCTAACTACAGTAACAACAATAGCAATATCAGGACGAGCATGGCATAAATAAATGAGTTTACCCACTAGTCTCTGATAACTCCCCCTATAAACAGTTGCTTCCCTATTATCATCACAAAATTTCTGATTAGGCTCCAGTGGCGTGTCACAGGCTACACTTCCAAGCACCTCTATTTCCTTCAACAGGTCAAGGACATATTTTCTATAAACCAAAACCAAAAACAAAACCAAAACCAAAACCAAAACCAAACCAAGCCTTAAGCCCCATCAAATGGAGTCGGCTACATGAATCCTTCTCCAAGGACAAAATTTCTCTGACAGATGAAAATCACATCTTTGGACCTAGCCACTTCAATTCCCAGAAAATACTTCAGGTTCCCTGAGTCTTTGATTTCAAACTCACTTGCCAAATACTTCTTTAACAAAGGAATTTCTTCAACATCATCTCCTGTAAGCACTATGTCCTCCACAATGAGAGGAATGTTTAACAAACAAAGTATGATCAACCTGAATCTGTTTAAAGCCATATTTAAACATCACCTGAGTGAACCTCTCAAACCAAGCCCTAGGCGACTGTTTGAGGCTATATAATGACTTCCGAAGTCGACATACCTTTCCCTTGATTTGAAGAGTTTTAAAGGCAGGAGGAATGTCCATATATACCTCTTCTAAGTCACCATACAGAAAAGCATTCTTCACATTCAAATTGAGTGACATAAAGCAAAGGCAGAAAAATGATTGTGCTTTTGAATTCTTTTGAATTGGGAATCTTCGTCCTTACTCACAGGCCAATTTTGCTATTTATTCGGTACCAGAAAACATTTGCCGTGGAGAGGAATAAGCTTTTGCAGTGTGATAGCTATTGTGGTGACGTTTTCTGGTACCTTGTTTCGTCCTCCTTTTCTGTCTCTTTTTGTTGTTGATTGTATTGGTATACAATGTTGTACTATTTAAAAGAGTATTCCGAGAATTACGGGCAGTTTACTCAAATGTGTGTAGATCGTTTTTTGACGTGGCAAATAGGACTGTGGGAAGAGAGTCGACGGTCAGTTCCGGTAAAGTTTGTTTGTGGGTACAAGGAGCAACAAGCAAAAATATCAAAGATAAGGTGTTTGAACAGAAGGGTTAACAGAGGTAACAAATCCTGTAGAAGTGTTCGAATAAAAGATTTGGAGTTTTTTTATAATAAAAAAAAAATAGTAAGCAACATCGGACTCCCCTTATATACCAGAGGTCAAGGACAACGATGGCCAGTGGATATAAACGTAGTTACCGTGGTCGTGGCCAATCCAGATTAACTGCCAGAGAGAGAAGTATTCTGACTGAATTCATCTTTGCAATTGGGGCAAATGTCTCTTGGTAATCCACCCCATGGGTCTGAGTGAAACCCTTTACCACAAGTCGAGCCTTATACTACTCAATTGAACCATCTTCCTTATGTTTCACAGTATATACCCATTTACATCTCATAATTCATTTTCCCCTAGGTAACTCAGTCAAATCCCAAGTGTCATTCTTAGGAAGCACTTTCATGTCCTCTACCATAGCCAGTTTCCACTTAAGAGTAGTAAGAGCATCCTGAAAATGATTAGGTGTACTAACAGAGGAAATTTTTGACACAGGATTTATATGAAGAGGACAAATGAGAATAAGATACAAAGTTAGAAATTGGATGATGAGTACAAGATCTCACACCTTTTTTTTCGACAATGGGTATATCAAGATCAGTAGGCTAGACTTAGAGGTTACAATATCAGGAGCTTTATCAAGAGAAGAAGACGACAGTGATTGATCAAAATTGGTCTCTTCTATCCAAGTAACTTTCTACCTTTCTTTATCCCTGACATAAACTTGCCCTTCTCTATTCTTGACAACATCAGATTTAGTATTGCTAGTATTAGGTACCATTGGAGGCAGTACTGAGCCAGGAATAATAGAAGCAATAGGACTCTCTTCACACCAAGGCTCCCCTTGAAGAGATGACGAGGACACTAGACTAGACAAGTAGGATTGAGACTGAAAGAATGTGACATTCATGGACACAAACCATTTACGAGAGGGAGGATGATAAAACTTGTACTCCTTTTGAGTAGGAGAGTAAACTAAGAACACACACTTGAGAGAACGAGGATCCAACTTATCCTGAGAAGGAGAATGATTGTGAACAAAACATACGCAGCCAAAGATTTTTGGAGGAATGAAAAACAGAGACTTAGAACATAAGAGAACCTGAAGAGGTGCCCTTTTTTATAAGACTTGGAAGGAAGACAGTAAATGAGATATGCTATAGTAAGAACAGCCTCGCCCCAATAGGACCGAGGGACACCCATAGAAAAACACATACAGCGAGTCATGTTTAGGAGATAACGATTCTTACGCTCAACAATCCTATTTTGTTGATGGGTGTTAATGCAAGATGTTTTATGGATAATACCATGAGTGGAAAAATATTTGGCCAACCCAAAATCAATGTACTCAACTCCATTATCAGAACGTAAGACTTTGATAACCGCCCCAAATTGGGTACCATCGTATGGAAGTTTTGAAACATAGAGAAAACCTCAATCTTTTCTTTCATGAGATACAACTAAGTGGCACAAGAGCAGTCATCTATAAAAGTAACAAACCATCAATAACCCTTCATTGACAACACACCAGAGGGGCCCAAAACATCATAATGAATTAAAGAAAAAGGAACATAACTTTTATTATTACTAGGAGCAAAAGAAGCTCGGTATTGTTTGCCAACTTGGCAAGACTCACAATAAAACTCAGAGACTTTATTTTGGATAAACAAAGAAGGAAATAAATATATTTAAGTAATAAAAAAGATGGATGTCCTAGACGGCGATGCCACAACCATAAATCTTCCGTGGTGGATGGAGATTGGATGGAATGATGAACCAGTCGGTCAGTCTGATTTTGGATATAGAGACCATTTTCTGTTCTACTACTGTCAATCGTCTTCTTCGTGATAAGATCCTGAAAAAGACAAGAATCAGGAAAAAAGTTACGCTACAATTCAAATCCCGAGTAAGATGACTCAATGACGATAGATTAACAGAAAAATTAAGAACATGTAAAACAGAAGATAAAGGTAGGGAAGGGGTGGCACGGATTAAACCTTTCCCGAAAACCGAGGAAATAATACCATTAACAATCCTAACTTTATCCTGACTTGAGGCGGGTGTTTAGTCTAAGAAGAGATCAAAAGACCCAGACATACGATCGGAGGCACCAAAATCAATAATCCATAGCGAGGCCATATGGGATAAGAACACACTAGATGATGAGACTAAGTTACCTGAATGGGCAAACAAAGAAGATGCGCCTGGAGGAACCGTAGACCGGCGATCAAGCAGACAATGCACAGCATCCTCAAACTCAAAAGGCGACATACCAAAGACCAGATCATTAGTTTGCATAACCGAAGCTGAATCATGTGTCTCTACAGCACTAGACTGATGAGCACGAGAGTGAGACCCATGTCCTCTCGACTAACTAGAACAACCACCTCTATGACCCGAGCGAACCCCTTGACCCCCTGATGGAGTACCATGAAATTCCAACAAGTCTCCCAGGTATGCCTCGGCCAGTGACAGTAATCACAGAATAAAGTATCCTTCCCTGAAGGATTAGAAGGACACGATAAACCAACCCCATCCCGAGGTGCAAAAAGTAATAATGAACAGTCTGTGGAAGTCGGTGGTCACATGGCAGAATGACGACTCACTTTATTTTGGACATAAGCAAAGGACTCTAGAAAAGACGAAAGAACATCCATGCCAAGGACACGACTCTGGACCGGGTCAAACTCCACGTTAAGGCCTTCCAGAAACTTGAAGACTCCCTCATGTGCAAGAAACTTCTGGTAGCCAGTGGAGTCAACGGTGAGACAAGCTTGTAATCCAGGAGATGATCGAGGCTTTTCCAACCGTTAGTCAGAAAGGTGTAATACTGAAGAGCTGTCTGCTCCCCTTAGAATGAGCACTGAATAGACAGGCACAAGTCAGATGACTAAGAAAAATTTCCCTTTTGAGAATATGTAGCAGCTATTGCCTCCCAAATATCTTGGACAGTCTCTCTATAGATAAATAACCTCTACCAATCTCAAGGACTATGGAATGAATAAGCCATCCTATGATCAAAGAGTTGATAATCTCCCATTGATCATAGCTAGGATCAATAATATCTGCTGCTTGAACTCTCCCATCAACATATTCCATCTTCCCCTTACTCTTCAGAAAAAGTGTAAGACACTGAGACTATGCAAGATAATTCTGACCATTAAATAGAGAAGTGGTGATTTTAAGGCTAGGGTTTATGTTCTCAAAAACAGTGTGTTATCAGACCATAGGATGTTGAGAGACACTTGAAGGCTATTACAAAGGATTCGAAACACACAGGGAAAACCCGAGGGAAGTCCAAGAAACACTATCAGACCATGAAGACATTAAGAAATACCTAAGAGGGTGTTAGCGATTCTGTCCGACCCAGGGCCTAAAAAGAGATGTGGCTAAGGTTGTCGCAAGCTCTAGAGAGGCTGAAGGGTGCATCAAAATACTGCCCAACAATGTCGCAAGCCCTAGAGGAGGCTTGAGAGAGTGCTGAAAAAGACTGGAGAAGGCTTAGAGAAGATGGGTGGCTGTCAGAGTGGTGATTGGTGGCTATCGGAAGGGTGATTGTTGGCTGTTGGAGGTATGGTAGTGAGATAGGAGCCTCAAGGCTCTGATACCATGTTTGCTTAAGAGGAAGCTAATTTAGGAAATGATAATAATATCGCCCATTTTATATTAATCAATCAAACTGTTACAAAGAACAGAAAGGCATTGATTAAGGAATTACAATATAATCTAAATAAGAAAACACAAATAATAGAATGATTCCAATCATATATTCTAACATTTTGAACTTACTTTAATATTAATAAAGTGGCACTTAGTTTAACTCAATCAAAGTCATGTTTATATATTTTGTTGATAATTGTACTATTTGATTATTGTTTGGGGAGTTGTGTAATTCAATTTGATGTTTAGTTCCCAGAATCTGTAAAGTGGTACAGAAAGTGGAAGAACTTTTGTGTGATGTTTTGAACTGGGTACTATGAATATGTATTTTATATTTGTTTAAAATTTCTGTTATGCTCTGTCTTCCTCAAGGGTGGTTTAGTCTTTCTTTTGTAATTAGGATATTAGAGTTTCGTTAGTTTAGTATATATATTGTATTCAGCCCTTTTGATTATTATTCAATATCGAGATTATTATGTTTATTATCATAGATTATTGTTCAATATAGAGATTATTATGTTTATTATCATAGTATCAGAGCTAGGTTACAACAGCAGACTTAGCACGTTGATGTACCCTTCTCTCATTTGTCATCTTCTTCCTTTGTATACGTCCTTCGCAGGTGTTCTTTTCTCCCATATGACCTGCGAATCATTCTGGAGCAACTGTTCTAGGCACCGCAGGTGTTCTCCTCCCACATACGACCTGCAAATCCTTCTAGAACATCTGTTCTAGGCATCGCATCTTTTGTTCTAGGCATATCGACTCTCGCAGCCATTGGTTCAGTGGTTAAGACTTGGCCTAATAACCTTAAGGTTATGGTTTCAAGTCTTGGGGCCACCACTTTGTGCATTATGCTAAAGGTTAGGTGTGTACTCAATCTTTCCCCTCCCAAACACACATTAATGTGTACTAATTGGGCGTTGCTTTATATCGACTCTCGCAGCTGTTTTTCTCCAGCCATCATAACCTTTAGGTGAGTGGTTCCAGCCCTTGGCAACCTGTAGCTCTCACGAAAGTCCTTTTCAGCCACTTTCGACTCATCTGGATCAATTAAGTTGATGTGGGTATCCGTCGAACCTTCTATTTTTGCATTTTCTCTGGCACAACAATGTCTGTTTCTGCCTTCTCCCTGGTTTGATGAACTCTCTGTTCATTATCTGGTTATTTTGCATTGTTGGGTACTTTGATTTGCTTAATATTAGTGCACACTTTATTTATTTTTTTGGCTGGTTGATGGTCTGAGTATTCTTTGGGCTACTTTGATATTGCATATTGTTTGGGTTGATTGCTATTGTCAGTGCTATTATACTTCAATTATTTTGCAACTATGTCTGATGATAAGTTCCACAATTCAATTAACATTAAGTTGGATGGGTCCAACTATTCATATTGGTCGCATGCTATGAAGAATTTTGGCGTAGGCAAAGGCATGTGGGGCTATGTTAGTGGTGTTACAAGACGACCTAATGAAACTAAAGAAACAGAGCGTGTAGTTGCCCAATGGGATAAAAAGAATGCTCAGATTCTCATTTGGTTTCATAACGCTATGGCATTCACCATCGGTCAGAATTTTTCAAAATGACACAGCATAGAAAGTTTGGGATTATTTGAAGACTATGTATCTGGAATCCAATTTTGCTGAGCAATATGAGCTTGAGAAGTCTATTTGCACTGCCACCCAAAGCGATAAGTCAGTTTAAGAATTCTATAACATGATGGCATCTTATTAGGATCAGCCTCATGGAACCTTCAGAGCTCCAGGCACTTGACAGCTATGTGAGATATCGGGAGAAACAATGGCTTGTCCAGTTTCTTATGGCTCTTCAGGATCAGTTCGAGCCTCTTCGGGGGGCTATTTTGCATCGCTCTTCTTTGTCTTCTGTTGACGGAGATATTCGCGAGCTTATTGTAGAAGAAGCCTGGTTTAAGGTCTCATATATTTCTTCCCTTTCTCAGTTTGTCTTTTCTGCACCTCTCTTGCTGACTCCTGCTGCTTCTCATTTGATTCAAGTTACTGGGAAACCTCAGCCTTGGGTTTCCATGGAAGAGTGTAGTTTTTGCCATCAGAAGGGTCACTAGAAGCATGCTTGTTCTAAGCTTTTGCAGCCCAAAAGTCGTTGCCCCCCTGATGCCTCATCCTCATCTCATCAACAACCATCTCGTCATGCTACTCCCGCTGCCCATGCTACTCCCATGTATGATCCTATGCAGTCTATGTTTGAGCAGTTCGAGTCTTTCACGGTGGCCAATCCAAATCTCTCATCTCAGGCCTCTACTATGACTACCACTCAATCAGGTTTGCCTATATATATTATATTCAGCTAATGGTTCTTCTATAAGTGTTCAATCTATTGGTTTCATTTCTTCTCCCCCATTTATCTATTTGTCATGTCTTTTATGTGCCTTATCTCTCTGTCAGTCTTATCTCTATTCGCCAATTATCTTATTCCCATTTTGATGTTGTTTTCTCTTTTTCTCATTGGGTTGTGCAGGATCGAGTATCCAAGAAGCAGATTGGGATCAGGCGTAGAGTTGGCAAACTATATATTTTGGAAAGCTTGCATGTTGACCTAGATGTGTCTTCTATTGCTTTATCTTCTTTTTGTTTAAACAATAAATCCTCTTTATTCTATATATGACATTCTAGGTTAGGTCATTTGTCGAGTGATCGTTCGAAGTTGTTAGTTAAGTCTGGATATTTAGGCAATTTCCCTATTTCTGATATTTCTGAGTGTAGTGATTATAAATTGGCTAAAATGTCCGCTCTTCTTTTCATAAAAGTAATTGTATTTCTTCTTCTCCTTTTCACTTGGTTCACACTGATGTCTGGGGACCTTCCCCTATCATTACAAAAGGGGGTTTCACATATTATGTCTTTTATTGATGATTACAGTAGATTTACATGGGTATATTGGATGACACACAAATCTAATTTTTACAAAATATATTCCAACTTTCACTTCATGATTCGCACTTAGTTTTCTACCACCATTAAAGTTCTTCGTTTTGATTTTGGGGGGTGAGAATTATTTGTCTGAGTTTACCAAGTTTCTAGCTGCTAATGGTACTATTCATCAGTCCTCATGCTCTAACACTGTTGCGCGAATGGTCGCACTGAATGCATACATCGACATCTCCATAACACAACTCCCTCTCTGTTACTTTCATCTTCTATCCCCTCTGTGTTTTGGGGAGAAATTGTGCTCACTGCTGCATATCTTCTCAATCGAATGCCTACTCCTCTCAGGTTCATCTCAGTATGAGAGTCCTCTTGGCACTATTCTCAATTACTCACTTCTTCGTGTTTTTGGTTGTGCATGTTTTGTCCTCCTTCCCAAAGGGGAACACTCTAAGCTTAGTTCTCATTGTGTCCTATGCGTGCTTTTAGGGTATAGCATAATCAGAAAGGTTATCGGTGTTGTGATCCTATCACCAAAAAGTTATATATGTCTAGGCATGTCACCTTTTTAGAAAAACTACCCTACTACACTATCCCTTCTGCACCTGTCCCCATTACCAAGGATGAATTGGTTCACATTGATCCATTTCCTTCTGTTGTTCCTCCCGATGCGTTTGTTTCTAATCTTGAGGTGTCTACTTTGTCTCCTAGTAGTACTCCTGATCCCTCCCCAACTCCTATTGCCCTGACTCCTCTTCTTGTTTACAAGCATCGCAAAGCACTTTCGAGCCCACCTACTGCTAGTTCTTCACCCCTTCCACTGGCTCTATGGATCTCACTCCTCCTGCACATCGTTTTCCCAAGCGCGCTCGACATCCTCCAAACAAACTTAGTTTTGGTAATACCTGTTTCTCCTCTTCCTATCAATCTTTTCTTTCTTGTCTTCATACTTACTTTGAGCCCAGGTCCTACAAGGAGATGATCCGAATTGGATTGTTGCTATGAATGATGAGTTAACTGCTTCGGCTAAGACTTAGACTTTGGATTTGGTTTCGTTACCTGCTAACAATAATATTGTGGGATGTAAATGGATTTACAAGGTCAAAACTTTTTCTGATGGTTCTTTGGAACGGTACAAAGCTCGTTTGGTTGCCCAAGGTTTTTCTTAAGAATATGGGATTGATTATGACGAGACTTTTGCCTCCTATGCCAAGATGACTACTGTTCGCACTCTTATCTCTGTTGGTGATGCACATCAATGGCCTTTGTTTCAATTAGATGTTAAGAATGTTTTTTTTAATGGGCATCTTGCTGAAGAAATGTATATACGTCCTCCTCCTGGCCTCTCTCACCCTCCCGGTGTTGTGCTCTCTATAGTCTCAAGCAATTTCCTCGTGCTTGGTATGAGCGCTTTCACTTTGTTGCCCTTCAGCTTGGATTTCATCCCAGTCTTCATGATTGTGCTCTATTTGTTCATCATACTTCTGCTGGCCTTGTTCTCCTTCTCTTGTATGTGGATGATATGATCATCACTGGCTTTGATTCTAGCACTATTCAAGCGGTTAAGCATCAGCTGTTTTATGAGTTTGAAATGAAGGATTTGGAGTCTCTTCGGTATTTTCTTGGTATTGAGGTTGCTATTTCTACTGGGTATCTTTTGTCTCAAAGTATGCCCGTGATATCCTTTCTCGCGCCAATCTCACTGATGACAAAACGGTCGACACTCTTATTGAGTTGCATGCCAAGTTTTCTCCATATGATGGAATTTCTCTTGAGGATCCTACTATCTATTGTGAGTTGGTTGGGTGTCTTGTTTATCTCATTGTTACTCGTCCTGACATTTCTTATGTTGTGCACATACTCAGCCAGTTTGTTTGTGCTCCTCGTTCCACTCATTGGGCTGCCTTGCTCCGTACCCTTCACTACATTCGTGGTACTTTGTTGCAATGTCTCTTGTTGCCTTCCTCTTCAGACTTGGCTCTTTGTGCCTATGCTAATGCTGATTGGGCTGGTGATATCTCTGATCGCAAATCTACTTCTGGCCTTTGTGTCTTTCTAGGTGATTATCTTATCTCTTGGAAAAGTAAGAAACAGTCTATTGTTGCTCGCTCCACTGCTGAGGCAGAATACTGTGCCATGGCCCATGCTACTTCTGAGATAGTTTGGCTTAATTGGCTTCTTTCTGATATGGGTGTTTCTATTTCTTCCCCTACTCCATTGTATTGTGATACTCAGAGTGCTACACAAATTGCCCATAATTCCGTTTTTCATGAGTGTACGAAGCATATTGAGATCGATTGTCACTTTGTTCGCCAACATCTTCAGGCTAGCACTATTACTTTCCCTTTTGTTCCCTCCTCTCTTCAATTGGCCCATTTTTTTAAGAAGACACACACTGTTGCACGTTTTCGTTTTTTTCTTGGCAAACTTTCAATGCTTTCTGCACTCGGATCCTCAGTTTGAGGAGGGGTGTGAATATGTATTTTATATTTGTTTTATATTTCTGTTATACTCTTGTCTTTCTTGAGGGTAGTTTAGTCTTTCTCTTGTAATTAGAATATTAGGGTTTTGTTAGTTTAGTATATATATTGTATTCAGCCCTTTCGATTAATTATTCAATATAGAGATTATTATGTTTATTATCAGGTACATGGTAGGTATTCTAGCAATTACCAACTACCACCACTCTGATTATTACCTTAGGTAGACTCTCACCTTGAGAGAGTGTGTGACTCTCCCTCTCTTTCTCTTAAACATATCTGCGCGTGTAGTGCACACATGAGAGAGAGAGAGAGAGTCACTTTGCTCAGACTTCTCTTCATTTCCTCTCCCTAGTTAAGGTTTAAGTGTGGGAGCTGAGGTTTGCCTTGGGGCTTGGTTGGAGGCTCATTTAGAGGTATGAAGTCGGACCATTGAAGCTTGAAGGAGCTAAGGTCACCATCACCATCTTCCTCGTCAAGTTTTCTTGGGAAAAGCTTCATTAGGTAGGGATTCTTCTCTTGGTTCGTGTATGGATGCCATGTAGGGTTTATTTTGGGGTTAATCTTAGTATAACCATCCATAAAGTATCCTCAAGCCATTAATATAAATCATCTAGATTTCGGTTGAGTATTGAACGAGATCCAAACTTCTATCGCGGTCGCCTTCGCATTATTAACCAAGGCAACCCCAGAGTTTTCAAACCTGGGAAATGAATTAGGCTGGCCTTGGCAGAGTGTGACTCGACCACTGATGATCCACTGAACAATCAGCCAGTAGGTGCACCGGTTGACTGGTCAACACCAGTTTTGGCATAAAGCAAAGTCCAATTTCAGGGTGTTTTGGGCACATTCTTAGGCCCATTTTCTTGGATTTTTATGGTAAATTTTTCAGTTTTTGTGGTACATTACATATTTAATCTTGATGTTCCCCCCTTTGGTTAAGGAAAATTGGACGGTAAAGGGGTGACTCGTTATCACCGTATGATTAAAAGATATGAAAACAAAATTTAATGCGAATCATAAACTACAATGGAACTATGTGGAAAATATGTAATGATTCAGAAAAATGTAAAGTTTCGATTAATGTAATTAAGAACAATTAACTTTAATTGATTATAATTAAGCCTACGACTTCCCCTAATCAGTTTAGTTTAGACCATATCTTTTAATTTTGCATGTACTCAAGCACAAGATTCGAGACATGGACTCACAATATGATAAAAAGACATGAAAACAAAATTTAATGGGAATCATAAACTACAATGGAACTGTGGAAAATATGCAGTAACTGAAAAAAATTTAAAGTTTCTATTAATGTAATTGAGAACAATTAACTTTAATTAATTATAATTAAGCCCACGAGTTTCCCTAATCATTTTAGTTTAGACACAATCTTTTAATTTTTAGTGCACTCAGGCACGAGATTCAAGACATGGACTCACCAAATCCGGTATTAGATGTCCTTATGCTTGTGCAATATTACTGGTTAATTTAGAGATATCCCAGGGAATTGGGAAGCACAATGCATTGATTGCCACATTTTGCGCGCATTCGAGGCCTAATCGGATTTGAGATTTGAGAGACGGACTCTCCGGGCCCACAAATTATTATTTAAGTGTTAATTATGTGTTAATTCTGTGTATTTTATTATTATTAGCTGAACCCACAAATTTCGTGAAATTCTAGTACAAAAAAAAGCTCATTTTCCGTATCCAAACTATACAAAATTGATTTAGGGTTTTGAGGATAAGCCCAAAACGCATAATGTAACATTTTGAATATAATTTGGGATCCAAAAGGAGGTCAGATCCAGCCAGCCCTGTGCCATGTGACAAAAGGTGCGTTTTACCCCTTTTAGGTCCTTTATTCCTTACACCACTCTTTCTAGTATGTTCCCCCTTCTTCAAAGAGGTAATTCCCTCTTAGGAAATGTGCTTGGCCTAATTTTGCCTATATAAGATGGCTTATATATATACATAATGTTGATCAATTCAAATTGGAAGCTGGTGATTGCTTTCTTTAAGGTTAGGATTGTTTTAAGCTATGAAGCATAGACACGGCAAAATGGAAGCCGTGGCAGTGTCGGATACGGGGACACGCCGGGGACACGGGGACACGTCGGGGACACGTACGGGACACGGCATCTGGCGTGTCCCCTTAATTTAATTTATTTTTTTGCAGGCGACACGCGTGTCCGAATCTGGACACGCCATGGACACGGCGAGAAGAGTAACTGAAAGGGGGAAAACGAGAACAAACCTGGTCGGCGACGATCCAGAGCCCTTCGACTTCGATCGACGATCCAGAGCCCCATTCTACTTCGACGATCCAGCCCCTTCGATCCAGCCCCTTCGCCTTCGCAGAGCTCTCTCTCTGTCTCGCCTTTGCCTTCGCAGAGCTCTCTCTCTCTCTCTCGCCTTCTCTCTCTCCTTCTCTCTCTCCCTCGCTTCTGATCCTGATCGCGATCGCGATCGCGATCGTCTCCCTCTCTCTCGCTTCTGATCGCGATCGGCTCCTTGCTTCTGTCTCCCTCTCTCTCGATTCTCTCCCGTCTGGCTTCATGTATTGATATTATAACTATTATAATTATTATATATTCATATATAATATATATAACTAATACCTATTATTATTTTATTATATAATAACTATATATAATATATATAACTAATATATAATAACTATATATTATATAACTAATAACTATTATTATTTTATTATATATTATATAATAGTTATTATATAACATAAATATACTCATTAGATAATGGATAATACATATTATAAGATAATATATACTTATACATATTAATAAATAAAAAAATAAATACATGTATGTAAAATAAAATAATTAATTACAACACATTATTTAAAAATATAATAAATAAATAAAATAATTAATATGTATTCAAATAAAAATATTTATAAAAAAATTTAAAAATTTGCCGTGTCCCCAGCCGTGTCCGTGTCCCCATTTTTTAGAAATTCCCGTGTCCCGTGTCCGTGTCCGTGTCCGTATGCGTGTCCGTGTCCGTGTCCGTGCTTCATAGGTTTTAAGGCCATTGGATCAAGATTAGGTTTATGTTTGATTAGAACCTAACTGGTCATCTTTTTGTCCAAGGTATATACAAGTGTTAGAGAGAGGAAAGAGAAGACAATCTTCCCCTTATGCTCTCTCACAACCAAGCCTCTCTTTCTCTCCGCTTCTCTTTTTTTTCTTCATCTTCTTCCTTGGAAACACATAAAACCTTAACCCTAGTTTCACCATTGTTGGACCTTGGGTGATTTGGTGAGCTAGAAACCATAAGCAAACACTTAGAGAGTTATTGTGAGTTTGGAAACACCTTTTGGTGTTCGTTTTGAAGATCAAAGTTGGAAGACTCGATGTGTTCTTGGTGTGCTTGAAGCCATCTTCTCATTCCTACCTCCTTTCTCCATCTTTGCTCTGGTTAAACTTGGATTCAAGGTAGGGGTCTTCTCACATCTATATTTCAAAGCATGTTAGGGTTATTTGATAGGAATCTCATGTTTTAGTTTTAATTTTATGCTTGTTATCCATGATTCATGACTAGTTGTTTAAATGTAGCATGAATGTATCTCCTTCTCCTTCTTTTGAGGAGCCCTCGCATGAGTTCTTGAACTTGTATGTTAACATGTTATTTTTTACTTACCCAAAAAAAAAAAAAAAAAAAAAAAAAAAAAAAAAGAAGTTATTTTCACCATTTTTGAGCAAGAAAGTAATCCAAGCCATGAAACCTTTAAAAGTGTTATCCTTGCATGTTTTCATAAGTTTTGGAGTATAATATTGGTATGCTTTCTTTGAAATCAAGCAAATGATTACTTAATAAATTTAGGGTTTCCATGTCAAACATAAAAAGTGTAATCTATGGTATACTATAAGCCTAATGGAGTAAAAAGCTTGCTATTTGGAACACTTTGATGTTTTAATAATTATTTAAAGTGTTGAGAAATTGGGAAAAGGGATGTAGTCAAATCTATCATGGGTTAAAATGAGTTAGTCTAAAAGATGGTGTGATTCAGAGTTGATTTACTATTTTCCCCATAATTTTTACCCTTGTTTTGATCACTAGTTTCTTAAAAATATAGGTTTCCATGACAATGTTATTATTTTAGTTGTGTTTATAAGTTATTTGAATTATCTAATGAATTTTGGGGCTTATAAGGGCAAAAAGGTAATTTTGGCTCTTTAGGAGTAAAATAGTAATTTGGGAATATTTTGGATTATTTGATTGAAATTGCCACGTAGAAAATTAACTTAGGATTAATGAGGGGTACATTGGTAATCTCATTCCATAAGGACCTTTCGGTAATTAACGCCTTAGGGGCAATTTGGTAAATTGCGCCTTGGGGGTATTATTGGTCCTTTCACACTAAGAGTGTATTACTATTATAGCCCTAGGGTGAAATTAGTAAAATTGGCTAGAAAGAGTGTTGTTGACCAAAAAAAATGGCCAAGTGCTGGAAATTACTCTATGGAAAAGTGGAAATCAAGTTCAATAATAAACAACCGGTGTTGCTAGTTACTGTACTTAGTTGTTTTTTGAGCGTGTCCCCCGTATTATTGATTTTACAAGCTTCGCCTAGGTTATAGGCTTATAGCCTGTATTGTGGTTCAATACACTTCAGGGAGATGGTGGGTCCAACCATCCACGGGTTAACCCCCGAACACTGCGCTATTTAGAGGAGTAGTAGCCTTCGGTGGTTAAGGATGAAGTTTATGTCTGACACAGCTCAGAGGGAGCTTAGGGGTGTGATCAGAGCAGGACCTAGTACCTATTGATTTACAGCTCAAGCACAGAATGTGTTGACGAGACTGGATTGGTGCCTTGTTGGCAAGTATTGATTTTTGGATAATTTCTTTATTTAATTATACCGTGTGAGTAAATTAAATAGAATGGACTCACTGAGTTTACGTAATAGAATCCGAAAATCAGATATGTGCATAGCATTATTGTCCTATCATTTCACCCGCATGTTTATTTATATAGATATAGATATGAGACTACTGTTGGGTAAGTGTCATTACTCACCCCCCTGCATGTCAAGTACTGATGGACGCCTTCAGCCATGAGCTGACTGAAGCTGCTATTTTGTAGCGTAAGGTTTAGACCATAGCTTAATTGGGCCTGCAAGCCTTTTTTTTTTTTTTTTTTTGGAATTAATGTAATTAATTTATGGTCTATAAACTTAATGCTTTACTTATTTCCTACTATGCATGTATTCAATTTGCATGGGCTTGCATGCCGCATGAGATGGAGTGTTACATTCGAGAGAATCTTTTATTTTCAAAAACCCTTAACATTATTTTTATTGACAAAAAATGAATCGGACACATTCCCAAGGTAAGTCGGATTGACCCTAAAACAGATGCTCTATTCTGTTACCTAAAGATAAGTGTAATGGAAAGGAGTTTTCTTTTCAAAACCTCACACTTAGGTTAATAAGCTCCTGCCTAATTAATCTTCGAAAATTGGGGCACGACAATATATGATGTAATTACCTAACGGAAGGGTTAGGGGTATTGGGTTGAATATTCATGACAGTTGGCTAGCGGGAGTTTGAATTGTGTGAAAGCTTGACACCGGTTAGAGCCTGAGAATGTGCAGTGTAGGATGGAAGGCTAGCAACCTCTTGGTGTTGCTCCCGGACAAGAAGGGGGAACAGGCGTGAATAAACTGTGTTGTGGATGTATTTACATTCAGATTGAGTTATCTCGAGCTAAATCCAGATATAGAAAACAAGTGACATCAATTTAGTATTTACACTAAATTGATGTCAATTATTTTACACACCTGGCATAGCATGTATATATGCAGTGTTGAGATATCAGTGAGCATGTTGTTCTCTTTGCTCACCCACTACATTTTCAGGTATGAATCGTGGACCAGTGCCTTGATTCCGGCGGGGAAATCCTCATCTTCTGGACTGCAGATTAATAGACCTAGGTTTAATTGGGGCTATGGCCTTTTCGATTAGTTTAATGTAATTAATCCTGAGTCTACAAATCTAACAATTATTTAATGAAATTTAATACTTTCAATATGTAAATTCTATAATCTTCTGAGAAGAGTAGCCCTGTGAATTGGGTCAAGTAAGAAGAAATGAAAAAAGTTACTACTAAAAGGCACACTAAGGTTAATTAGTTCCGTCTTAAATTAATCCTGTGCAAATGGGGCACGGCATTCAAGAATTGTTCAAAGTTAAAGATGCCTTCGGTGAGAAGATAATTTGAACCATGTTGTCTCCATCTTGACCAAAAATGCATATGCACTTGTTACCAGAGACTTGGCTGCACTAGCATGCTTCTTTTTCTCCACTGCCTTTTTTTTTTTTTTCCTTTCAAATTCTCACGCAAGATACCCAGCTGACCAAATACTCAAAAACAAAAATGAAAGTTCAAATATTATAAGATTTTTTTTATTTTTTTTTTAATTAGCACTGGGATGCCTGGATCAAAGCCCGAGTAATAGTAATCCCTAGGGGTGCACAGCCCTTGGCAAGGAGTTTTCTACAAGTAAATCATGGTTAATTCAAGGGATTTCCTCCAGTCCGATGGCCCCAAGGAATTGTAAGTACCTAAGAGGTTTCAATCCTGGAACATTGGATGGAGCACACGCCCAAGACCCAAGGTCTTGCCACCAAGCCAACCACTTGGGGTTAAATATTATAAGATGTTTTAATAGCTAACAAGGTTGCATATCAACATAAGAAAGAGTTGAAATGTAGGCACCTGAGGAGAAACCACAAATCCAACATAGTACAAGGGTACCTTTTGTTTTAGGAGCACAATATTTTCTTCTCCAGCATCTTTCAGTTGAGGAAGGGTAACAATGCCTCTCTTCAATTGTTCTAACTCTTCCTTCAAACATCGAATCTCATTTTGGTACTTCTTGATGAGTGATTTCTCATCAATAATCTGTGAATTCACAATCTTAGTTCCAACAAATGCCAACAAAGACAATT
Source organism: Camellia sinensis (assembly GCF_055761805.1). Lineage (NCBI taxonomy): Eukaryota > Viridiplantae > Streptophyta > Magnoliopsida > Ericales > Theaceae > Camellia > Camellia sinensis. The sequence goes on along the minus strand of NC_138972.1, from coordinate 10,495,852 downwards.
GCAATAATGCAGACAACCCACAAGCTCATACCTTATTTTGTGCCGCTTGAATTTCAATATGCTTTGCACGGTGGGCAAACTTTAAAGTGTTATGTGTCTCTTCTGCACTGCTTGATGATGGGGTAACAGTACATATGAGCTGTAATTTCAGAAAGGATAGATTACTAATAAACCCACTGAAACTTAGATAAATGTACATCCAATTGTTCACCCAAACATATGTTCAAGGAAATATATATCTAATTTTTATATATGAATAAATGCATGCTTGTACCAGGTTACCCAGCTTTGTTGTGAAGAAGCTGATTCTTGTGAATCAGCCTCCCCACACATGCACACATAGAGATCTGAGAAATCTTACGGATACTCGTCCATGACCACTTAATGAAGATTGAAGAAGCCTAGTCAATTTAGAGTCCCTATATGGTATATGAGTAGCCCTCTCATCTGTTAACTTTGATATAACCTGCGAAAATAACAATTTCACATTTTCCACAATGATTCCAATCCATGTAATAAAGACGAGTATAATAACAGTCTACGCAGAACCATCAGATATCAAACAGTTCGGCCACTGCAACAGCATTCAATGACAAAGAAGACAGAAGTAAGTTATCAACATATAAAGAATAACCAACTAGATTACAGCATTTGTGATTTGGACAAGATCAGGTACTCGGCAATGGGAAAAAAAGTGTAAGAATGGAGAGACAGTAAGAGTTTTGTTATATCCCATTTATGTAGATTGTCCAACAGGCTATTGCAATGATTGGGGAAGGAAACCTTGAAATCAATCATTTTCCACGAAAAACCTGAATACGACATCCCAATACAAAATAGTTTCGAAAATTTTAAACTACACCATTGACAAATGAAGTCTTATACTTTGATGGTAGCTAAACTTGAATGATATTATTGAGAAATTAATTATTTGAGCAAGAAGTTCCCAACCTTGTTTGTGGTCACAACTTTCTTACATCTCATCTTCACCAAAGATTGAGGCTTCCTCCTTACATCTTGGTTCGACCACCTCTTCACTAAATAGCACTTTATGATGACATCCACCATCAAAGTTCCTTCATTCCAACATTAGTTGAATAACTGACATGGACATAATCATGAAATGGCTGTCCAATTGTAAAGTCGCCTTGGCATTAATGTCCAAAATTTGAAATGTTCTTCCTTTGTTGCTTCTCAACCAACAAAGGTTGCACGTAATTATATGTCAAAAATGCTCTTTGAGCTTCTTTCTCATTTTCTTCTACTATCTAACCTTTTCTTCGCCTCTTCTTGTCTACGAACTTTTAGTTGTTTCCACAAATCAAAGGCACGACCTTTGAGAATTTGAGACACCAACTTACCCTCTTTCCTTTCGGCACATCATAATAGTTGAAAAAGCTCTCAATTGTGTTCAACCATTCCACAAATACATCTGGATTATAACTCCCAAAAAATCGGGAAGTACAAAATCCTTGACAGTGTCCTAACCCATGTGAATATGCTCTACGCCTATGTGCAACATCAAGAGAATCATCAAATTGAATTAGATGATCCTTGGAACCATTTCTACCTTCAGAAAGAATTTGTAATTGTTGCACTAGACCAACCGAGATAGAAACTTGTTCACTCAACTCTTCAATCTCATTCCTTTCATTTTGGTTTCCATTGTTCCTCACAATTGATAGATTCATCTCGTTTTCTTCACCCAAATTCACAGTAAACACCCTATCTTGGCCACTTCGTCTATGCCTACCTTTGTTAGCCATAGCAAATGCAAAGCAAAAGAAAAAGCACACACAATTGAACAAACCACCAGAACTGTTTCAAATAGTACAAGCTCAGAATCACAGACAAGACCGACTCTCAAAGCTAGCTCAACAATCAGCAACCATATCAAATCCGCTTGCAACTTGAAGAAAAGCTGAACCACAAAATCGAACAAAATTTGAAGATCAAAACTCCACTTGGAATTTGCAATCAAAGTCGGATCACAGATTTGAAGGTTCAAGTCCATTTAGAGTCCTAAGTCACAATGCAATTAGCAAAGTCGAAGCTAGATCTCAATTCCAATTGTGAAATTGAGCTTTGATCAACAAATGAAGATCCAGAAAAAATGCAAAGCAGACCACGAGTCCTCTATGCCAATTGAGACAGTGAGTCAAAATTGATCACCAAACTCAAGTCTCAAAGTTGTTTCAAAGTCAACCAGGCCACATTCCAGATCAAAGATCCAAGAGTTACTGATCAGAAATGAAATCAAAAAATCTGGACTTGAAACAGAGATTGAAGATGAATTTGAAGATTGAGGTATGCTAGAGTCAACTAAATCCCAAAATTGAAGAACTAGATCTAAGAATTTGTCAAAATTGAATCCAGACTCACAGTCTAAGTGGTGAAATCGTAGTTCAATCCAAGCTTCGTAGTCAAACTCTGATAGAAATCCAAGTCGCAATAGTCAAATCACAATTGCGACCAAAATGAAGAACTAGATTTGCAGCTATATCCAAGTTGGAATTGAGTTGTGAGCACAGTCAAATCGCGATTGTGACCAAATTGAAGAACTAGATTTGCAGCTATATCCAAGTTGGAATTGAGCTACGAGCACAGAAGTCAATTGTGAACTGATTAGGGCTTCGGATCGAAGTTGGATCGCAACTAGCCTTTGGATCAAAGTTGGATCTTAGCTAGGACTTCAGATCAAAATCAGGGATTCGGGGTCGGATCTATGGATTCGGATTCGAGTTCAGATCTCCACAGAGACAATTGGATCAATATCGCATCTTAGATCATTATTGTGAAATTGAATCAAATGTCAACATTGGAGCTAGATCGAAATCACGCTGCAATCAAGTCACAATCAAAGTCAAACATTAATCTCGAAGATCCTTATATCGAAGTACTGCTGAGACACGTTTGTCGAAGTCAGAATTGTACGTGGTGTTCGACACGAACTTAGATACACATAGTCGATGTGTAATCGATTATTACGAACAACATTAAGATTCAATCGCATGCAACGAAAAATCAAAGGGTTGCAAACTCAGATCGTGATGCCAAATAAAGGTCAGACAGTTGAACTCATTGAAACCCAATCACCACTCAGTAATGAATTAGGGCTTTTAGAACAAGGTAATGCTGTTCCAATTCAAGCAGTTAATACATGAAACAAAAACATAGATTTAAGCCCTAAGTTCTGACACCAAAATGATGCAACCAAATAGTGAATGGATTTCATTAGAGAGAGAAAATCTCTAAACAGAGATGCCAGAGCACTAGCTCTGAAAATACAATGTCAAAATATCGTAACTAATTTTCCAGGACCCGAACTACCTATTTATAGGCCAAAAGACCCAACTAACTCTTATGGTGCGAAAAACATAACTACAACACTAAACCTTACAACATCAAGAATCTAACAAAATTATACATAGGTCATCCTAATCATTTATATAAAAAAAATCTTTAAACGAAAAAGAAAGATGTAGGTGTCACTACATTTCTTTAACCATAAAACACGGGTGACTTTGGTAAACAAACAACTCCCTAGACTTGTTTTTCCGTTACATCATTAATCCAAACCAAACCGAGCCCTTAAGTCTCATCAAATGGGGTCGGCTACATGAATCTTTCTTTTCTACTCGACTCTATCCAAGGCCATTTCATTAGTCAAATTAAAGAAGTTCAAATCTTTATTTACTATACTAGCCCACGTCAATCAAAGTATGCCCCTTCCCCTAACGATTCCATATACCATCACCGTATCACATCTTTTCACTACTACCTCTGTCAGTCTCAGTTATATATGACCAAACTATCTCAATCTATTCTCTCTCAACTTATCTTCTATCGGTACTATTCTTACCCATTTTCAAATATACTCATTATTAACTCTGTCTTTTCTAGTCTTTCTATACATTCACCTTAACATCCTCATCACAATAACACTCATCTTATCTACATGTTATTTCTTAGTTGCTCAACATTCCGTCCCATAAAACATCACTCATCTAATAGCCGTTCTATAGAAATTTTCATTTAGTCTAGTGGGTACTCGTTTATCTCACAGTACCCCAGATGCACTCCTCCACTTAAGCCACCCCGCCATAATTCTATGAACCATATCTGCTCTAATTTCCTCAGCTGTTGTGATAATTGATCTTAAATAACGAAAATGTTCACTCTTAGGTAGTTTTTGATTTTCAATCTTCACTTCTCCTCTGCTTCCATTGTTATTGCTACTAAAAGTACACTCCATGTACTCTATCTTAGTTCGGGTTATCCTAACTCCTTTGGATTCAAGTGTTTCTCTCCAAGTCTCCAACTTGGTGCTAACTCATTCTCTAGTCTCATCCACTAACACAATATCATCTGTAAAAAGCATACACCATGACACATCGTCCTGAATATTTCTCGTCAACTCATCCATAACTAAAGCAAAAAAATAAAGACTTAAGTTTGATCCTTGGTATAACTCTATAGTAATTGAAAATTTACTTGTCTTTCCAACAGGCAATCTAATAGTGGTCACCATACCTTCATACATATCCCTAATCACATCAATGTAATCTTTTATCACCCCTTTCCTTTCTAACATCCACCAGATTATATCTCAAGGCACTCTATTATATACTTTCTCAAGATCGATAAAAATCATATGAATGTCTCTTTTCTCTTTCTCTATACTTTTCTTTAACTTTCCTCATAGATTGCTTCCATTGTTGATCTACCAGGCATAAACCCAAATTGATTCTCTAACACCTCTGTTATATCTCGCAATCAACGTTCTATCACTGTCTCCCATACTTTCATTATATGACACATTTGTTTGATTTTTCTGTAGTTGTTGTAGTTTTGGACATCCCCTTTATTCTTATAAATTGGCACTAAAATACTCTTCCCCCACTCCTTACGCAACCCTTCCTTCTTATGCAAACATTTCCAAGCTTCAATAGGAATATCATCAAGCCCTAAAGCCTTATTCGATTTAATCCTCTTAACTGCAATCTCCACTTAAAAGTTCATAATCATGCGATAGAACCTGTAGTCCTAATTTTCCTTATTACTACCTACTTCCTTGCCTTTTGACCTACCTCCATGTTCCTCATTTAACTTCTCAAAAAAGTTCTTCCACCTCTCCTTAATCTCTTCATCTTTCACCAATACCTTAAAGTCATCACTCTTGACGTACTTAACCTAATTAAAATCTCATATTTTTCTCTCTCTTATCTTAACAAGTTTGTATATCCTCTGCTCCCCCTCCTTACTATCTAGTCTAGTGTATAAGTCGTCATAGGATTTCAACTTAGTCTATTACTGCTTTTTTGACCTTCTTATCAACCAATCTGTAACTCTTAAGGTTTTCTTCAGTTCTATCACTCGGTCATTTTTTAAAGTACTTTTTTTTCGTCTTTACTACCACTTGAACTTCCTCCCTCCACCACCAAATTTCAATAGAGTTGGGTCTCTTTCCTTTCAACTTTCCAAGAAATTCCCTCGATATTCTCCGCATACAATTGGCCATCGAGTTCCACAGTGTTAACATCATCTTCCAAGTCCCAAATACCTTTTTTATCCATTATATTCTTAAATATTTCTAGTTTATCCCTTTTTAGCTCCCACCATCTCGTCCTACGAAGCCCACTATCCTTGCTAGCTTGGTATTGCCCTTCAAAGCTCCATTACATCATTAATCATGCAATGTAAATAACACACCAATATAGCACCTTCTTTCCTTAGTAAGTTTAGGCTTCCCAACCTATGTATTTTCTCTCAAATTATGTGCATCATCATGCTTCACAACAATAGAAATCGTTGAAAAATATACCCCTAAAGATCTACAAAGCTCTAAAACTCCTAACTAGATGGGTAAAGATATGGAAAATAATCTACAGAAATCAGGTGTCCAATAAGGGCCAACTTTAGCAATAGAGAAAAGTATTAGTCCAAAATAACACTTTTTTGTCTTGTAATATTTATTTTTTCCTCTCACAAAAACATCGTATGATAGTAATCATGATTGTTAGAATCGTACGACGGACAATTCAATTCATAGATTTGATACGAATTTCAACCAAAACGATTTGAATCGTTCTATTGAATCGACGATTGAGTGAATCATGCAATTCAATTTGCAATTCACTACAATCTACAACGATTCACTGTGATTCCACTATGCTTTTATTTTTATTTACATGATGCATGAAACGACATTGTTTTCGCTTCTCTATCAAGAAATTAAAAAACTAAAAATAAATAAAATAAATATGAGAGAAAGATTAATTAACTATATTGATATACATAGTTTTATATGTATATAATACATATACAATTTAGTTGTATTGCTATATACTTCATTTCAAAACTGTATGCATTTTTATAAATATATAGACATATAAAGGTATATATTGGATTAAATAAAGTGCATCTTGTGATCCACAATTCACGATTTTAGCAAACTCATTGGCAATTTCATAACAACGATAGTAACAAGCAATGTCTGCAGGAAGACAGATTTGTTAGATGGCAATGAAATACAATTTGACAAGCCAAACAAGACATTTGTAGACCAAACTATTATGCTGATAAAATAAAAATGGTTGAGGCCTCACAGTTCCAAGAGTTAGTAGACTTTTATTAATATAGGATCCTTCCTTTCGACGCACACCGGTAGTTTCAGCCTTGGAGCTCTCAGAACCTGCCAGATCGATGAGGTTCTGCATAAGTAAAACACAGAGAGGCCAAATTAAGAAAACAATGTTGGCATCACATAAAAGCCTAAAGCAGTTACTTATCCATAAGGAAATAAAATCCTAAAGCAGTTGGCACAAAATAATTCTAAAATTAAAAGCCACAGAAATATACCAATTGTGACAAGTTTACCGCTCCACCTTCACAATTATCACCACAAGGGCTACTCTCTATTGTCTGTCAAATATGTAACAAAAGAAAAATTGATCAGCAGAGAAAATAATTATAAAAAATAAAAAAGCAAATAGTATTTGACACAGGATAAGAATATTCAATCAAGACTTTTGCCTAGTTTGATCCAAGCTAAATTTTCTCAAGACCTCATTTCAACATTCTACATTGAAGAACTTGCATGCAAAAAAACCTTTGTGGGACCAATTTTATGACATATTGAATTTCCTAACCTAGAAAAAATGGTTTTCAAGAAAAAAGAAATATGGATTTTGTGACAAATTTGTTAATCAAAATAGAAAGTACTCTTCTTAACCGTATTAAATGAGACATGCATTGAACAATTACACTTCATCCCCAACAAGTGAGATATTCTTCTAAATGGGCCACTGAATTCTTGAAAGTTAGCTGAACTAAGTGATAAATGTCCAAGTCACTCGAGAATGAGTAAGATCAAATCATTATATGAATAAATTTGGATAAAATAAAAGTAGAATAAACATATACTTTCATATGCTCATGTGTGTGTCTGACCATTGCTTGTGTCATAAAGAAATATTTACATGCATATTTTTAACAAATTTAACTTAAACATACCATATAATCTGAAAGCAATAATATAAGTTAGTTAATAGCTAGAAGAAAAGCGCTGAAACGTAATGATCAATAAATATATCAAAAAATAATAAATAAATAAATAAATAAAAGGAAGAAGTTATACAAAACAACATACCAGTGTAAATATTGTATGGCTTCTGCTACTGAGTAAATTGAAATTTGTGGAACCGACATGTCTGTGCTCTGTTACCATCAACTAAAATCTTATCATAAAGTTTAAAAAGAACTTAAGTAATGGCAATAAAAAAATTACTGCAATCACACCCACAACTAAAAATACTAGCAATGTAAAGAACATTTAATCAAAAAAATAACTCCTCAAAATAATTAAAATATTTTCTTTTTGTAGTTTACAGCATGCTAAATCAATCCTCAAAAATAGTTTATTATGAGACAAGCATTCAAAGCACACTATTTCAGAGAGTGAATAAAAGTGCTTTACATATATTTATATATATATATATATATATATAAATCAACCAGCTTCACTTGGATCCATTTTTCCCCTCTAGGAAAGAAGAAAAGTTCTTTCTTTTTCCATTTTCTGGATCAAAAAATTCGAGAACTGCATGGACCAATAGTTTACTTCAAAATATGTTTAGCTAGAGTTGGACGAGTGGCAAGAAATGAAGGTAAATTAAGATATAGATGAACAGAGATGGCCAGATATGCACAAAATAAAGTTAAATAGGCTTCGGGACATCTTCAACAAGCTACTAAGACCAGCAGAAAAGCAAAAAAGGTGTGAGATGACGTGGTAACATTACAATGACTTGGGTTGAACTTTATATGTAACGTTCAAACTTGAGTCAAATAGTAGTTATTCAGTCGGAAATACATCGAGTCAAGCTGGACTGAACCTTGCCCTTGATCCCTTCCAAACTTGGAGTTAAATAATTTATGCACAATACAGTGACATGTTTCATCCTTATAGTAGTAAATTCAATAGAATATATTCGAAAGGTTATTTTGCATTGTTCATTTTCCTTGTCCCATTGTTGATGTCGTGTTTGGAATGACCGTAGGAATCCAAATCCATATTGACCCATACTCTTCCTTGTCTGACAAATCATAACTCTTAGTTCTTCACTATAACAACAAACACAGACACAGGGCAAGGGTAGAGATAATCTTGGAATAGTTACCAAGAATGTTTAGATTATGGTCATTTTAGCCATGAAAGACTATGCAATCTTCCAACTGACTGAGACATTGTACACATTCACTACCATTATCACCTTAGAATCTCGGATCTCTAGGATTATCTTCGGTGGTGTAACAAGGCCTATGAAAATGCATAATCTATTGACTCAACAACCAAAAGGCTGTCTTGCATGGCAACAACAGCATAATGCATGCTTACTTATACCAACATATGGAAATGCTTCCACATGGATGAGAAAAAATATATATATATATATTTAACAAAACAACATAATGTTTACCTTCTCCAGCTGCAATAAGAGAAAGGGCATGAGCAGGAGATAATACGACTTCCTCCTTTATTCCTTCAACAAAAGTACCCTACAGCCAATAATAAAGCAACAAATGCAGTAAGTGGACATGTTGAATAATGAAGCTTACTCAATATAGCCAGCAACGTTAACCAAAGAACAACTAAAATCCCCCACAAAAGATTCTATCATATTCTACACGCAGATTTTATCTAATATTTTTTAGTGCCTGTTTGGTTGAGCTTAATTTTAGCTTAACTCAGCTTTTAGATTATTTTTTAGCTGTTTTGGTGTGTTTGGTAGAGCTTAAAAACACTTTTTGTAGCTTAAATTAAGCCAAAAAAGTGATTTTTGGCTGAGTGGCAGAACGGGTGCTTTTCGGATTCAACTTAAGGGGAAAGCTAAAAATTAAGGGGCAAAATTACGTAAATGCCCCTTGTCAATCTCAATTACTACCAAAAACCCAACTATATAAACCCCATATTCTCAAACACTGTTCCCTTGTGAGAGAGAGAGGAGAGACGATTTCCAGCAGGAGATTTTCAACAAACAATCCAGAGCTCTCTCTCTCTCTCAAACTAGAGGTGGTGGCTAGGGCACGATTTGCTCTGTTGCCGCCTCCCGTCACCACAGCCATCGATGGCGTGATTGCGATCTGAAAACCTAACCACGATCGCCGTCGCCGCCTCCTCTCTTTCCCTTCGCCATTGCCCGCCTCCTTTTCTCTTCGCGATCGACCTTCCGTAATCTTGCCGGCTTTGCGAGATAGCCTGACGGTGACGAAACACAGCTCACCGCCGCCATCACGATAGCGATCTACGATGTGAAACCCTAGCCACCGGCGGCGGTAGCTAGGGTTTGTAATGAAAAAAAATAATAAATTAAAAAAAATAACAATTGTTATATTATTAATTATAATGGAAAAAAAATTAATAAAAACAGAATCACAATTTTTTTCAAAAATTAAAATTGAAGAAAAAAATGAAATACAAAATGAAATAACTTATATTAAATGAAATTAAAAAAATGAATATTATAACTTCTATTAAATAACTAATTGAAATTAATATAAAGAAAAATAATATGTAATGACATCACAACATTACTATAAATACATGGATATTAATTGATATTAATTGTAATGAATTAATAAATTAAGCAAAATAAACAAAAAGAAAGAAGAAAAGAGAGAGAGAGAGAGAGAGAGAGAGAGAGAGAGAAGAAAATAAGGAGAAAAAGAAAAAAAAATGAACAAAAAAAAGAAAAAAAAGTATTGATACTAATAATAAAAAAAAATGAAATAATTAATGAAATAAGGAGGTTTTCAGTGTTTTTTTAATAAAAATAATAATAATAATAATAATTAAGCATTTTAGCCATTAATGAAATAAATTTTATATTAATTGATACTAATTAATAATTTTAGTATTGATGGATGCTAATTAAGCCACTAATTGACACTAAATAATTTATAATGAAATAATTTTATACTAATTGATACTATTAATGAAAATAATAATTTTTGTAATACTAATTATATTAACTTTCATTAATGAAATAACTTTTTTAAAATTAAAACTGAAAAAAATGACAAAATAATCATTTTTCTATCATATAAGCGCAAAAAGGGCAATTACATAGCAAAAAGTTATTTTACAACTTATCAACCAAATACTATTCTACTGCTTAAATCCATAATCATATAACTGCACTAAACAGGTTAATAGCTTATGTTCACAGCTATAAGCTATAATCTGTTAAGTTATAAACTATAATAACTTTTCCACAGCTCTACGAAACGGGACCTTAGTCCATTTGGTGGCTTAGGCTCTTTTGATGTACAGTTTGTTCAATGTTAGTTCTAAATTAGGATTATCCTACCATAAACATGCAGACATTCTTATTTTCACAATGAATAAAGAACAACTCAGCAACATCTAATCGATTAGTTAGCACTCAAAGGTTTTGATGCTCCCAATTTCAAACAATTTATTCTCACATGGCCTGAGTTCCAATGTAAGTTGATGCCAAATTTTGAAAGCAACCTAGTTACAGTTAAAATGAAGAATGGAAGAATATCATCATTGTCAATGACTTTTTTTTTTTTTTTTTTTCTCTTTTTTTCGAAACGCAATGAAAAATATTATTAAGCACAGTGTTTTTAAAAGCTCAAGGCGCACTAAGGCGCTGAAGGTCTCTCAGGGACTAGGCGCAAGGTGAGGCACGGGCTGTATTGAAACAAGACGCACAGTCTTAGTAAAAAATAGAAAAATTAACATAGACTAATCATTCATAGTACTACTAAGACAACTTTTTTTAAAATAAAAAGTAATCAAGATTCAAGACAAATTATAGAATAATTCTCAAAACCATGAAAGTGCATATTACATAGCATTCTAATTTTCAAAGATAAAATAATTCACATTCGATAAAATAAAATAAAAATAAAAAAACAGAAACACTAAACATCCAAAACATAAATGCCGAACAAATACTAATATATGTCTTAACACTTCAAAACATCAATATCATAAGAAAGGGTAGGTTAGGTCAGTCAGTCAATCATCATCCTCAACATTAATGGCAAGCAAACTATCATCTTCTTCTCCATCAGTTGATTTATATCCCTCAACATCTTCCTCCTCTGTGTCATTTGAGCCCGCTTCCTCCTCATCTATTAATTGAAGTGGAGTTAATCTTTGATGATTGAGATATCATCGATTGTGCCTTTGAGCGTGAACTTGTTGCTCTACTTGCATGACTACTTTCTTCTACTCCAGAAGCTCTAGCAACAGTGGCTCACGTCAAGCCACCATCATCATCATCAAACACTGGCTCATTATCTTCATATGATTCTCCATCCATCCTCCCAAGCAACCACTTTCATCAATATTTTGCAAAGATATGGGATCAAGAGTGTTGCGCATGTCATATCTAGATCTCAATGTTTTATTATATTTGAAAAACACTAACTCATTGAAACGTTGTTCCAATCTATTTCTTTTCTTGCTATGGAGCTACAAGTATTAAAAAGATATTAAATTCTATATAATGAGAATAAAAAATATTTGAATTCACCAAAAAATTAGTAAGAATGTTAAATACTGACATGTTTAAATACAATCCAATTTTGTTCACAACCCGATGAATTACATGTTAGACTAAGGACTTTTATGGCAAAAGTTTGCAAGTTTGGGGTGTTAGAACCACATGATGCCCACCAATCAGCGGCAATAATCACTAGTTAGAAATAATTGTTACCAAATATTGAGTTTTACTAGAAGTATTACTAAAAATAAACTCTCTGAATCTATAATATATTCTCTGGTACCCTTGTACTTCTTTGCCTAATCACAACATGCTTGCCAAAAAGGCTCTCAACCTTTGTATAAATACTCATCTCATTAGTGATCAAATCTTGAACAATGACATCCGGGACCAACCTTTGCATGCATTCATTACTTCATGATCTTTTTGCACCAACGCGTTTGGGTAAAAGAATTATGGGTTAAGAAAGTGTAGCTGCATGCAAAGGCCAATGTAATTGAATATCCCACCTTTTGTCGATGATTTCGAAGATTTCATTATACTTCTCTTCTTTATGATCAAACGAACTTGCAATGCATTCTTTTATCCTATCCATTGCCTCATAAATGTATCACATAGGAGGTTTCTTCTCGGTACCAACCAATCTAAGCACATTGACGAGAGGACCCGAGACCTTAAGGGCAAATACAACAGCATTCCAAAATGAAGGCATCAACAAAGTTTGTGCCATTCTTTTACCTTGTGGCTCCTTTGCTCATTTTCTTAAGGTCCAATCTTCGGAGGTGACCATCTTTCTCAAATTGTTTTTTGTTGATGCATCCTAGACAAAGTCAGAAAAGCATTGGCAAAACTAGTTTTTGCAGGCTTAATCAAATTCTTCAGATTTGTATAGCGCTTCATCATGTTTAGCGACGTAGGCTGGTTGTAAATGTAGCCATGTACTGCAATACCCCTTTCAAAAGTCCTTTTTAGTCCGGGTATCTTTAAAATGTCTTTTGACATTAGGTCCAAGCAATGAGCAGCACATGGTAAGTGTTCATGCTTGGCCTCCAAAAACCTCCCTATAATGTAACAATTACAAAGACTAATTATTTTCAAGTTTTTAAATTTTAACTACAAAACAAACTATGAGTAAACAATTTTGAAGTAAGGAAGGAGAAAAGATTCTTACCCGCCAACACATTAGCTACAGCACTATCAGTGATAACTTGCACCACATTCTCTTTTCCAACTTCCTCCACAAACTTGTCTACTAATTCAAATAGCTTCTACCCATGCTTTGAATAGCTAGAAGCATCAACCGACTTAACAAACATGGTTCCTCGTGGACAATTAACTAAAAAGTTAATCAATGTCCTTCCTCTCTTATCATTCCAACCATCAGCCATTACGGAACACCCGTATTTTGTACAATCCTCTTTATGATTCTTCATCAAATTTTCAGTATGTTACACCTCTTTTTGAGTTGGGTAACCCGCACTTCATGGTAAGTTGGTGACTTCATACCGGGACCATATTGGCCAATGGCTTCAATCATTGGTCCAAAACTCTCATAATTTACTACATTAAAAGGGATACCAGCATCATACATCCACCTTGCAAATCTTCGCACTGCCCGAGCTCTCATTTTTTTTTGTAAGGGTCATTCTCATCAATTTGTGTTTGCTTCCCTTTTGCTTGGTCTCTTCGATTTTTCACCACTGATTCAGGATTGGGTGCGAAGTAAACATCCATAGGCCCTTTTCTCTTTGGCATTTTTTATTTGGATTTGGATTTGGATGAACCTTGGTTGCTACTTGTCAACTTACGGCGTTGATTGACATTGATCTCAACAACATCATCATCTTCATCTTCCATGTCCATGTCATCAAAATCAGGCAACATGTTCATTTCTTCTTTTTGTGTCTTCTTTTTTGACATGAACTCTCTAATCTCTTCTCTTACATGAGCCGGACACTTTGGGCCAGCAGTGAAATTTCTATAACCTTCCGCGAGGTGTTGTTTTACCCGATAAACACCTCCATTTGATACTTTACCACAAAAATTATACTCAAGCTTGTTTAAATTATTCTCCTCTACCAAATGGGCATGTTGCCACGCCGGATCATTTCTATTACTTTCAGATCTTATTTTTTACTTAGTACTTACTACACAACACAAAAAATAAATGAAACAAAAACAATTTCAGTATAATGTAATGAATCTGATGAATTAATTATTTGTATTTTTTTTTTTTTTAAACAGAGACTCAACTCAAAACAAAAGGGAAAAAAAAAAGAAGAACCGAGAGCAAACTAGCAGAATAAGAAGAAGGAAAAAAAAGAAAAACAGAGAGAGAGGTTTCACCCAGCAACTAGCAACAAAGAAGAAGGGAAAGGAGGAGGAGGAGGAGGAGGAGGAGAAGAAGAGGGAAAAAAATTCACCCAACAACAAGCACAACCAGCAAAGAAGAAAGAAGGGGAAAAAAAAGAAAAAAAACAAACAAACCAACGAAGTAGAAGAGAAGGAAAAGAAGAAGAAGAAGAAGAGGGGAAAAAATTCACCCAACCCAACCCAGCAACTAGCGAGTGAAGAAGAAAAAGAAAAAAAAAAATTGTCGAGAGAGTACCTGGTTTGAACAACAAAGAAAAAGAAGAAGAAGAAGAAGAAGAAGAAGAAGAAGAAGAGTACTAGGCTCAAGGGAGGAGCCCAGTCGAACAAGTCGAAGGAGTCCAGAAGAAGATCACAGTCGAAGTCGACACAGATTAGGGATTTGATTTGAGTCGTATACTGATTTGGGTTGTATTGTATTGTATTGTATATGAGTTGTAATCCTATGCGTTGGAGCCTTTTGAACACAATTTTGAGCCGTTAGATCTGAGTAAGGAGGAAAAACACAAAGCCTGCCTCAGTGCGAGCCTTGCGCCTCGATGCGCCTCTCCCAATCACGTTCAAGGCACGCAACTGTTCTTCTGCGCCTCGCCTTGGGCTCCTTAAGTCGCACCCATTGTGCCTCGCTGCGCCTAGCGCCTAGGCACGCTTTTCACAACACTGATTAAGCATAAGCAAGAAAAGGAAAAGAGAAACAGGGCAAGAAGTTTCACAACAACAACAAAAACCAAAAATAAACAAGGAACCAAAAAACTAGGAATGGCAAACAGTAACCCAATCCCCAAAAATCATCATTGTCAATGACTTGTACCTATATTTATCATTGTTAAAGACCAAAGATAATCCATGGTTCTCCCTTTTCTTTTCTTGATAAACAAAAGCCCATAACAAGGTTTAAATAGTGCAAGGGAACTAAAAAACTTCACAAGCCTCAACTCACAAGTTGATAGAATTGGACATAAGCTTTTGATGTATCCCATATATCATATATGACTATTCTACACTAAGAAGCATGAACACAACACGGACACGCGAATATGCAAATTTTAGAAAACAAAATGTAGGACGCGACAAGCCAAGGACACGTACAAAAAATTGAAGTACAATTTTTATCAAATCATCAACCTTGGATATGCTATTTCGGTAAAAAAAATAAATTTTATAACAATAAATAATATTTAAAAAAAGGGGGACAATGTGTCCTCAGCATGTGTGACCCCCCAAAAAATGCCACGTGCTATAACTAAAAGTAACTATCTCAAAAAATGACATGTCCTTGAATTCAAAGTAACTATCTCATCACATAAAATACTTAGGGTAAAACCTTGAAATGAGTAGTTAGGAAGTTTTGAAAGTGAGGATCTCACTATCCACTGTTAAGACTTAGGAACTAATCACATTTTGAGCATAGCAAGGAAGGGCGTGTCACATCAAAAATACTTTTACATGACATGATTGAATACATAACTTGATTTGATTACATTACAATAGTCTTGAGATAGAAATATGAATTGATAAGATGAAACCTTAAGAGGATGGATGCAATTGGTAAGAAATTTAGAAGTGAAAGACATGCCTTTATAAAACAAACTTAAGAAGAGAAATACTTGAAGATTACTAAGGTGTTGTTTGGTAACACTTACGTTTTCAGTTTTCTTTTTATATTTATAAAAATTTTAAAAACTCAAATAAAAACTTGTTTGGTAAAATTTTTAATTTATAAATCAATTGTCTCAGTTTATAAATTTGGCCAAAAAATAAAAACACAAAAAATGTGTTTCCGTTTTGAGTTTTGAGTTTTTTTTTTTTTACCACCCAACAATAGCCACCACCCGCCACCATTTTCCACCACCCACCCCCCCCACCACCACCTGCCACCGCCACTCACCACCCACCTCTCGCCACCACCACCACCACCACTACCACCACCACCCACCTGCCATCCACCCGCCACCGGCCACTACCATCCACCGCCCGCCACCACCACCCGCCACCTACTTGCCACCACCCACCTGCCACCACCATCAACCACCTACCACCACCAGCCACCCACTACCACCAGCCACCTGCCACCCACCCGCCACCACCACCACCATCACCCGCCACCCACCTGCTACCGCCACCCACCACCATCACCACCACCACCCACTCGCTACCACCTACCACCTGCCACCGTCACCCACCCACCCACCCACCACCACCACCACCCGCCATCTGCCGCCACCACCACCACCGACCACCTGCCATCCGCCACCCGCCTGCCACCGCCACCACCCACTCGCTACCACCCGCCATCTGCCACCCACCTGCCACCACCACCCGCCATCCGCCGTCGGCCACCCACCACCACCCGCCATCCGCCATCCGCTTGCCACCACCCACTCGCTACCACCCACCACCCGCCAGCGTCACCTACCCACACACCGCCACCACCCCGCCATCCGCCACCTACCTGCCACCACCACCCACCACCCGCCACCACCGCCCACTCGCTACCACCCACCACCCGCCACCGTCACCCACCCACCCATCCACCACCCACCGTCACCACTTTTCACCACCGTCTTCTGCCGCCACTTGCCACTTGCCACCACTAGCCATTTCTCACACTTTTTTATATTTTTAAATTTTTTTAAACATTTTGTCAATTACCAAATGCGTTTGTAGTTTATGTTTTTCTAAAAATAAACAAAAACTAGTTCATAAAATTTTTGTAAATATAAATTGAAAACGTAAACGTTACCAAACACACCCTAAGAGTTAGGGGATACCTTAAGTTTAAAATTTGTGAATGCTAGGATGTGCCTATGCACTAATTGAGGAGCTTAAAGACCTTAAACTAATGCGCATGTCATTTTAATACTATATGCTATTTTGCTAATCAAGATTAGTGGCTAAGAAGCACGGACACTTCAAAAAAGATGGCGTATCCATGTCGTGTCTGTGTCGGTCATCGGACACTCTCCCGACACGTGTCCGACAGTCATCCAAACGTGTCCTAGTTTTTTATAAAGAATTTAGGACTCGGATACTCTTTGGACACTTGGAGGACGCGCTTGTCCATTTACTAGACACACGAAACTAATTACATGTTTGAATAAAATAATTTAAAATACGATCATAAAAGAAAAATAATGTCAATTTATAGAAGTTAGTATTATCTTGTATTTATTTATAGTCTTAGAATGACATGTTCATATATATGACATGTAATAAATATATAAAATTATATATTTTGTGTGTGTCCCCCACGTGTCGTGCTTTGCATTTTTTAAAAATTAATGTGTCTGCGTGTCCATGTCATATCCGTGTCGTGTCACATGTCCGTATCCGTGCTTTATTGATTAGTGGTAATTAAGTACGATTAGTGAACCTTAATTGTGATTAATTAAGCAAGGTAAGATTCAGTTAAACCTTGATTAATTAGAGACTAGCCTCGATTAATTATAACTAATATTGGTTAATTAAACTAATGATGAAGATTAAGGAATTAGGTGAATCAAGCAAGTAGGTGATGCATACACCTCCCTTTTTATCTCAACTCAACTCTTGTCCTACCTTGCCTTGTAAAACCAAACAAGAAGAGAAAAATCTGCTGGAGAGAAATCAACAAGAAGAAAGGAGAACGAAGGAGAAGAAAAGAGAAAGAAGAAGAGAAAAAGAGAAAGGCTCGAAGAATCTTGTAAAAAATTCACCCTTAATCATTCCAAGGAAAGATTTGAGCCCCAATTCTTATAGAAATTATTCCTACCATCTAAGATTAAAGAAAAGAGATAGGATTAATTTGGGTTATTATTGGAGATATGTTGGAGATATGAAGAAAATAAAGAAAGGTAGGCAAGATTGAAGAACAAGCTATGTGGTCATGATTCTCACCATTTTCATTTAGTTTTTGATGTTCATACTTCATGAGAAGCTCCATCTTCATGTTTTCACATGATTTCTAAGGGTTTTGCAAGTTTAATTCCATGTTTTGGAAAGATGAAAAGAAGGTTTTCGATTAAAAGTAGAACTTATGATTTCTTGCCAAAAACTGAAGTTGTGATCTTTAAATTTTGAAATAAAACATGTTTTGAAGTTATTGCTTTAAAAATGATGGTATTTTCATGAAAAATTCAAGAGTTTTATGAGCCTAAAATCATGTTTTGAAACCTTGAAAAGAAAGGGAAAAAGATAAGAAAAGAGTGAGATTTTCGGACCAAAACAAATGCTCCCAAACAACACTTCCCACACATGCAGCACCCATCCCCACAAGTGCGGCTAACCCTCTCAGAAAGTTACTTTTTACATTGCAAAAACTGCACGTGCGGCTTAGATCCCTGCATGTGTGGCACCCCTGTTTCAGTTGAATTTCAAATGGGCATATCTCTCTTATCCGGACTCGGCTTTAAACGATTCTTGAGTCAAAATTCAACCCCCGAAAGTCTAATTTTCAATAGTGGGGGCCTCACATCCAAATTCTATGTATACAAAGAGATATGTTCAAATTAGTGAAGGCTACTCACTTTCTTCTTTACCATTTCATGCTAATTCCTCTCCTAACTTAGCTCTCTTTTATTTCCTCCTATTTCCTTAAACCTTAAACATCTAAACATGATATTTTTTCAATACAAAGCATATGAAATTGTTGTGGAATACCTAGAGCCCTTCAACGTACGTCTTTCGTACACTTCAATAGTCATCAAGCCTTGATCACCTAGGATGCTTCTAAGCATGCATTTGACACTTGTTGATACTTGATTTAGACTGGAAATAAGCTTAGAAAGACCTTGAACAACCTAAGAAAATAATGAAGAAATATTAAGGTAAGTTTAGGCACTTGAATTGAAGTGGGAGCTTATAAGTTGAATTGTGCTCAATGTCTTGATCATGTTCTATGCAGGTCAAGCATTTGGAGGAAGAAAACACCCTTGGTGTTCAAAAGTCATTCGTGAGTAGTAGTGTAGTAAATTTATGTTTGTTAAACTATGATTTGAAATGCAAAACCTATGCTATGTTTATGAAAGCTATGCTAACGTTTTACCATGAATGAACATCCCATACTCTTGTATCATGTATTAAGATGACACCTTCGATCTTGTTTTGTTATTTGGAAATCATGCCAATAACCTCTTGCTAACTGAGCTCCTCTTGCCACCTATTGTGGATCTCGATGTTCTCAAAGCCCTTGGAATGTCCATTGCTATGTATATGCTTGCAAGTTAAGCTCTGTTTTATCATATACAAATTATGCTATATTTAAACTACGATAATGTGCTTGGGTTGTTAAAAATTACTATTCACTAGGCAACGGCTCACCCCTCTCCTTTATATATATCTAGGTGATGAAGTGTAACAACCCACATTAATGTCCTAGTCATGTTTGCATGCATTTGTATGTTTTGCCATGTTGAGTTGCTGTAACAACCCATATTCATGTCATGGTCATGTTCATGTTCATTTACATAACTTTGTCTTGTTAAGTTTGCATCCATGAATCTTGTCCTATTTGCTTAAGTGTTGCTTGTATGTTTTGTTCCTTCCTTAGTGTCTCAAACCTAAGTTATGTTAAGCCTAGATCATTCCAAGCCGAGGTCATCTTCAGTCTAGAATTATCTTGGAACCACCTTGTTTGACTTCCACCTTCGCCCTGACATATTGGCCGAGATGTCATTATCTAGGCCGAGTTGTTTATCACCAAGGCCGAGATGTGTATTATCTAGGCCGAGATGTTACCTTTGCACCTAAGTGATCTTGTCTTGGAGTGGTATGACCTAGACCGAGGTGTGGCACACCTAGGCCAAGGTGTGGCACAGCTTAGTCAAGTGTTGTCCTTCCTGGCCGAGGTCATTGTCACCTTAGTTGCCGAAGCTTTATCCTTAGCCGATGTCATCACTTGCCGGAGTGCCTTGCCGGGTAGCTTGTTAGATACACTTTGTCATAGTCTAGTCTTGTCTTGTCAATCTATCACCTTTTTGAGGAGAGCCAACCAGCCGTTGCCACGTGTCCGAGCTGAGTGTTAAGTCAGACGGCAGAGGGAGAAACCTATCATTTGTTATATCCTTGTTTTGAAGAAGAGAGAGAAGCTCTAGAAGAGGGAGAGGTGTTCTTGAGAGAGAGTAGATTTCCAAGCTTGATCCCTAGAGATCGAACCGTTAGATCCGTGTTCTAAGGTTAGATTCTTAATCTGTTCATGTTGTTCTTTATGTTTATATTATTGCATTGCATGATTGAATATGATTTGTAAGCCATACATTGCTTTGAAGTTCGATTTTAGAAAGAAAAAATAGTATTCATGTGGTCTTCAAAGGAAAGTCATGTTTTGATCCGAAAGTTCATGCTTAGATCCATGTTTTTGTGTTTGTTTCCATATGATTTTCAAGTATGGGTACCCAGGTCCATGTTTTCGAACTCATAGCATGAAATCCCAAATTTTGTAATAAAGAAGTTATGATTTTAGCATTCATGTTCTTCATGATCTTCATGTTCATGTTCTTCCTGTTCTTCACGGGTGGAAACCCAGATCTCCAGACCTCACTTCCCTAAGTGTAGTCGCCGAGATCACTCTTACCTAGACCTCACACTTAGGCCAAGCATCGTATCTCACCTTGGCCTACCTTGCATGATCACTTACACCTTTAGTTGTCTTGTGCGCACCTCGGCATGCAGCCGCACGCCGAAGCCTAGATAGCCACACCTCGGCCAGGAGGTGTGGGACCTCGGCAAAGACCTGGTTGGTACCCAGCATGTCTTCCTGACATGTAAAACAGTGTTTTGACTTCCAGCATGTTTTTCCCTATATGTTTTCCCAGCATGTTTTCCCGAGATCATTTGCATGCATGTAAGACTTGTTTTGAGAAGTGCATTCAGTAGACCTTGTCATGTGTTTGTAGGACTTGGACCCTTGCCTTGATCCCGACGTCCGAAGAGCTATGTGAGTGGTATTTTTAATAAAGTTATGTTATAAAGATTTGATAAAGCCTTGTTTCGTTATGATAAAAGCATTTGATCAAGAATGAATGATTACCCCTATTTTTATGTATCAAGTAAGCTTTGTTTTGATGACATTCTCGGAAAGTCCTTAGTGCCAGGGGACTATAATGCAACTGCACATCTTGTTTTGAAAGTCCTTAGTGCCAGGGGACTATAATGCAACTGCACATCTTGTTTTGAAAGTCCCTTGTGCTGGAGGACTCTAAACTTTCGCAGTACTCTCGTGTTAGGGGGCTACGGGCCTTCGTAACATAGGTCCTTTGTACTAGAGGAATCTAAACCTTTGTAGCACCCTTGTTTGAGATATCTCCCTTGTTTTGTCTTGTTTTGCCACTGACGGTTTACCGCGTGGGTCTTATAAGTCCGGAATGTCATCCCTTGTATTATGTAGATGCTATTAACATCCAAAGTAAGTAAGTAAGTAAGTTTGTAAGATCAAGTTGATGAACTAGATTCATTCCATGTTTTGTACAAGCTATGATATGTATGTTTTCCAAAGATCTCGGGTATCATTCATTTAACCCCTTTATTACTTGTACCATTCACTGAGTATCCAAGCTCACCCTCCCTGTGTATATATGTAGGTAACAAGCAAGAAGTCGGCTACGCCGAAATGTGTGTTTTGTATGCATGTCATGTCGGCAGTGAGGATGTCGACAATTTTGAAGCTTATGTATTTTGAACATGTTGGCTTGAGAAGCCTTTTATCAAGATTTCATATGTATTTTTGTACTTCATTTTATTTGTATTCAAGTTGTAAAGCTATGTAAAGTTGTATGCCATTCCATTTAACTTATGCACTGCTCTTATGGACTAATTAGATTTGTATATTTTGCTTCCACACTTGTGAGCCCCATATATTTATACTCTGATTGTGTGTGAACTTTGTAAGTTGGCCTTCGGTAATCTCGGATTACTGGCCATCACGGCACCATTCTACTAGGGGCGGAATGGGGTCGTGACATGAAGAGCTCAATTATGAAGAGAAGTTTGATTAGAAGATGGTCTTGTATGCTTGTACTAGTTTTGTAAAGCTTTGTCATAAGTGTTATATTTTGATTTGTTGTTTAGATCATGTAATAATGTAAGATGACAATCCAAGAGGAATGTATGCTTTCATTTCATATAATTATGCACTACTCTAAATGGACGTTACAAATTAACTCAATATAAGTAAACAATGGCCTCCGCACTCAAAAATTGAAAAATTTTCCCAATTATACTAAGAGTCCAACTTGTTTTGAAAGTTAGGTCTTTGGTAATCCGAGACTACTGGCCGATCACTGCACTACCCTATTTGGGACGGGATGGAGTCAAGACGGCTTGTCCCCAGCCTATCCGACTCCCACCAGCATGTCCGGCATGTCTATGTCAGACACTGGTACATGACCTCCAGAGAGGGGTTCGTGCTTCATAGATTCTATACTCCCTATCAAGCAAAGTCAACAACATTTATAAAGTCAATGCAACAAACCAAACCAAAATCAAGTCAAACCAAGTCTTTTGTCCCAATCAAGTGACACAGCTACATGATGTGAGATATATTGTGTATATTCTAAATTAGGCATGATTTTGCTTGTACATATTATAGGCATGATTAAGATGTGATTGTATTTTCCTTTTTGGTTTAGGAGTTAGGGCTATATAATCTAAGGTCTTATTGTAATCATATACAGTTCAATTTATTGAAATCATTCAGAAAACTTAATGGTATCAGAGCTAAGAGCGAAACCCTAACAGAATCGCAACTAGTTCTCTGGATTGGAGCTTTAGTTCGATCGAGCCCTCTGATTTTATTCTCTGGTTTTGATTGAATTCATCCTCTGTCTCATCAAGTTTGTGCGATCCATCTGAGTTCGAATCAAGGCCTATCAATCGCAACCCAACCCCTCTGAATTTGGTTCGCGTCTGATTCATGGTCGTCAACTATCATCGATAGTGATTTTCTGGTTCAAAGTCTTTGGGTGATCTTTGGAGTCACGTTTCTCATCGGAATCTCGACTTCGATTGTTGCTGGAGTTCCTACATCAGTTCAGTTGCCTCTCTGGTTTGACTTCATCAGTTCAGTTGTCGCTAGAGTTTCTTACCTGTTCACAACCTGGTTCCCTATCGCAATATCTCTCTTTTGTTCTCTCTCAGTCGTGACCTCGTTCTAGTTCTCTCTCTTGTTCTGTGTCGTGATCTAGGTGATCCTCTTTGACTGTGACGTCGACTGACTACAAGTCTCTCTTATTCTTGTTTGGACTGAACAAGTTTTTGGATTATTACAGTTTGACCACAACTATACAAATCTTGTGTTTCTCTGGTTCTAGCATTTTTAGGTTTATTACGTTTTGACCCATCAATTTGTGGTTTATTACACTTTAGTCCATCAGTTCCCTTTTTGGTCTCTGGTTCATACCAATGTCAAATGCTAAGATTATTAGGCCACTAGCTTCAGATGAGTGCGCTTTCTGCCATCAGAAAGATCATTGGAAGTATCATTGTCCCAAAAAAGAATGTTTGTCTGCCTCGCCTGTGTCTGCCTCATCTTCTTACCAATTTCCGATCAAGTTCTGCGCCCCTTATGTAAGTACCGTTCAGCCTCTCGCCGGTTCTACTGCATCTGCTCCGGCTCTTGATCCTAACTTAGCTTCCTTAAGTGCTCAGATTAGTCAGCTTCATCATATCCTATCTACCTCCAAACCATCTCCATCTGCCTCCATTGTTTCCTCTCTTTATTCAGGTTTGCTTGGGTTTTTTTCGTCTGTCTGGATTTTTTACTCTGGTGCCTCTCATCATATGACTCACATCTTTCCTTACTTCAAAAGTATACTCCCCCTCCCTTTCCTATTATTGTTAATGCTGCTAATGGGTCTGGTATGTCTGTTATATCTGTTGGGTTTGTCTTATCGTCTAATATGTTTGCTATTTATATTCCATCTGTCCCTTATATTCCTCAGTTATCTGTTAGTTTATTATCTATCAGTCAGCTTGATGCCTCTGGTTTTGATGTTATCTTTTCTTCTTCTATCTGTTATGTGCAAGATCGGATGTCCAAGCAGCAGATTGGGAGTGGCCGTAGAGTTGGCGACCTCTATATGATGCAGAGCTTGCATCTGCCTATGACAACCTCTTCGACTGCCTTTTCCTCTTTTCAGTTAGATTCTCTGTCCAGTCCTTTCTACTTGTGGCATTCTAGATTAGGGCATTAGTCTACTGACCGCTTACGGTCTTTGGTTTAATCAGGTATATTGGGTAAAGTTTCTCTTGGTGAACTTACTGAATGTCGGGGGTGTAAACTTGCCAAAATGACAGCCTTACCTTTTCGTAAAAGTACTTCTATATCTGATACACCGTTTTCTTCAGTTCATACTCACCATGTGTCATTTGTTGATGACTACACCTGTTACACTTGGGTTTATCTTATGACTAATAAGTTTGATTTCTATCGGATATACCGTACCTTTTAGTCTATGATTACTACCGAGTTTGAGTCTACAATTAAAGTGTTACGGTCTGACTTGGGTGAATAATATTTTAAAAATAAGTTCTATGAGTATTTGGCCAATTTGGGTACTATTCACCAAACTTCTTGTACATATACACCTTCCCAAAATGGTCGAGCCAAGCATAAATACCGTCATCTCCTTGAGACAGCTAGGTCTCTTCTCTCTGCCTCAGTTCTGGCTTCATTTTGGGGGGAGGCAGTTCTTAGTGCTGCTTTTCTTCTCAACCGCATGCCTACTCCCCTTCTTTCTGGTCGGTCTCCTTATGAGGCTTTGTTCTTCCAAATTCCTAATTATTCCCTCATTCGTGTGTTTGGGTCTACCTATTTTGTCCTTCTTCCCCGCAAAGATTGGACCAAACTTAGTGCTCGATCTGTCTTATGTGTCTTTTTAGGTTATAGTCCTACTTAGAAAGGCTATCAGTGTTACAACCCTATTGCCCGTCGTCTTTATATCTCCCGCCATGTCTCTTTTCTCGAACGTCTTCCTTGCTTTTAGCTTCCTCTATCACTGCTTCGGTTTCCAAAGAGGATTTGGTTCGCATTGATCCATTGCCTACTGAGGTCCCCCCTGATGAGTGCATCTCTATTGCTCCCCATGAACTTGTTTTCTCTTCTCCTCCTACCACCCTTCCTGCTGAGTCTTTCTCCACTTAACCCTATGAGCCTGCTTCTTCTCCTCCTCCGTTAGTATATTCTCGTCGCAAGGTTGTTCCTCCACCAATTGTCTCTGCCCTTACAGCTGATCCTCCTGCTTCTAACAACTCTGATCTTGCTAACCGTAAGTATCCCCTTCGCATCCGTAAACAGGTCAAAAAAATTGGTTTTGCTAAAACATGCTTTTCTCCTTCATATTATACGTTTTGTCTACTATTCACTCTTTTTCAGAACCTCAACTTTACAAGAAGGCTTGTCAAGATCCTTATCGGATTCAAGCTATAGAGGATGAGTTGTCTGCTTTACAGAAAACTAGTACTTGGGAGTTGATTCCTTTGCCTGCTAGTAAGAATCTAGTTGGTTGCAAATGAGTCTACAAAGTCGAGACTCATTCTGATGGTTCTCTTGAGCGTTACAAAGCTCGTCTGGTTGCTAAAGATTTCTCACAGGAGCATGGTATTGATTATGAGAAGACCTTTGTTCCTGTTGCCAAGATGACTATTGTCCATACTTTGATCTCTATCGTTGTTGTTCGTTCTTGGCCTCTTTATCAAATGGATGTTAAGAATGCTTTTCTTAATGGCCATCTCACTGAGGAGGTTTACATGCGTCCTTCCCCTAGCCTTCACCATTTCTCTGGACAGGTTTGTCGCCTTCGACGTCCTCTGTATGGTCTGAAGTAGTCTCATCGTGCTTGGTATGATCGCTTTCAAGCAGCTGTTACTGAGCTTAGGCGTCATCCTTGTCCCCAGGACTTTGCTTTATTTCTTCTCCACATCTCTGTTGGATTTGTTGCCTTATTACTGTATGTGGAACTCCGCCAAGGTTGTTAACAACTCTGCTAGTCCCAAGCCCAGGTTAAGGAGAAGGGTTGTGTGTTAGGTAGCCGACAGTCAACACGTAAAAAAAACTATTAGAATCCCTTATGACAATGAATCCTACTTTGAATCTCGACCCCATTTGATGGGACTTAAAACTTGGTTTGATTTGGTTTGGTTTATTACTATACGTGGATGATACGATCATCACTGGCTCTGGCTCTTATGCTATCTCTGAGGTCAAGCAACATCTTTTCTGCACCTCTAAAATGAAGGCTCTAGGCCCATTGCTGTATTTTCTTGGTATTGAGGTTGCTTCTTCTCCAAAAGGCTATTTTCTGTCTTAGGCTAAGTATACTAATGAGGTCACTCACCGTGCTGATCTTACTGATACTAAGATTTCTGATACACTTATTGAACTTAATGTGAAGCTCAACTCTACTGATAGTGTCCCACTAGATGATCGGGCTTTACATCACGAGCTTGTGGGTTGTTTAGTTTATCTGGCTGTCACTCGCCCTGATCTTGCTTATATTGTTCATGTGGTTAATTAGTTCGTTTCTGCTCCTCACTCTACCCATTGGGCTGCTTTGGTTCACATTCTTTGCTATCCCAGGGGTACCATCTTTCAGGGCTTATTGTTGTCCTCTACTTCCTCTTTAGACTTGGTAGTCTATGCTGATTCGGATTAGGCTAGTGATGTTACTGATCGCAAGTCTACGTCTGATTTCTATATGTTTCTTGGTGTTTCCTTGATCTCTTGAAAAAGCAAGAAACAATCAGTTGTTGCTCGCTCTCTTGCCGAAGCTGAGTAGCATGCCATGGCTCATGCCACTGCTGAGATTATTTGGCTTCGTTGTCTGCTGACTAATTTGGGTGTCCCTCAGTCTTCTCCGACCTCTCTCTATTATGACAACCATAATGCTATTCAGATTGCCCATAATATTGCCTTCCATGAACGGATGAAACACATTAATTGTCACTTTGTCCATCAACATTTGCAGTCTGGCTCTATCACGCTTCCTTTCGTCTCTTCGGCTTTGCAACTTGCGGATTACTTCACCAAGACTCACACTACCGTATTCAGTAACTGAGTGGTTACCTTGTTTGGTAGATGAGATATTTGTCTTAATCTCACAGATTTGTGCAGCATCTCGGACTTTAGAATAGGTCTGCCTGCAGGCCTCCCAAATCTCCCTTGATGTTGTCAAAAACATGCAAGTATCACTAACTTCTAGCATCATCGAATTTCATAACCAGGACATCACCATCAAGTCTTCTTCATCCCACACAGTGAACTTCAGATCTTCTGGTTCTGGTCCCATCCCAAGAAGATGACTCAGTTTGCCCTCCCCTTTCAAAAAGGTTCGAACAAACTGAGACCACTTCAAATAGTTTTGGCCATTAAGACGCGAAGTAGGTTGAATATTCTGCAATTCTCCAACACAACTATTTGAAGTAGTGTTGTTTGCAGCCATTGAAGAGACTGCAGATTTACTGGATTCTAAAATGTCAGACATAGTTGAAATCAAACGGAGAAAAGATTTCTGGGTTCACGTGGGAATATTAGGTTATGAATGAACGGCAATTAAGGCCGTCGGCAAGAGTTTCAAGCAATGAAAGCCTGGAAAATACAAAAAAAAAGAAAAAGGTTTCTGCACAGATTGGGGGGGGAAAAATCAGCAATGATGAAAGCTGAAAAATTGAAAAAACAAGAAGCCTAACTTGGCTTTGATACCATGACAGAATAGGAGAAATCTCTTGTTAATATTCAACCAGAGAATGTACAAAAATATATAGGAAATAACTAAGGTATAAAAGGAAACTCTCCTAAGACCTAATCCCCATAAATCAAGGATATTAACATTCTAATTACAGGACATATGCACAGCTGTAGCTGTCAAATCTTCAAAGCCTATTCATACAATAATTACCGATTCTAACACATCAATCTAGGAAAAGACGTACAAAATATTTTAAAATAATGTCCCAAATCAGAAGTTTAAACTATTTGATCGAGCTGATATACCCAAGATAGTTTAAATAGAACCCATCAAACATGGACCTAATCCTTTTTCTTCAAGCCAAACCACTAAGATGGCACGTTACAAAACGCAGAGGAATTGTAAGCCAAATCTGTTCAATTCTTTACTTGTGAGTTGTGAGCAATGAATAAAATATAGATTAAAAGAAAAAAGATATTTCACAACAACGAAAATGCAATCACCTAGTTGGATGTCGTTTTTTTGTTCTTTTTTTTCGCTTTAAGTGGATACAAAGCTGGATATGCAACAATTATATCAAGATAGATATTGACCTTGGAAATTTTGAATAAAATTCTGGAAAATACTAGGAAAGATACTAAACCATATTTTTGAGTCAACTATTGCAAATAATGGTATATTTGATTTGAAAAGTATGCTGCATCCTTGGCACAATAAGATGCTAGCAGTTCTTGACAGAGAGGATGTAAGAGAGTAAGGCAATCAAAAATAAAAGAGAAAAGGGCAAAGACAATAGCAGTCATGATAGACAAGAACCTGAGCATCCTCTCTGATTCTTAGATTTTGGCCTGCTGGGTTCAACAAGTCATTAACAACCTGAAATGAAAGAAATCTTAACGGATAGTAATGTCAAAGCAAAACGAACTAGTTTCTCTTTAATAATGCAAGCAGAAAATAGCTTTTAAAGTATTGGCAATTAGTAAGAAGCAAATCTAGTGGTCCTCATATGACAGGACATGGATGGTAAAAGTTGAGAAAGTCAAAGTAGTTTAAGAAGAATAGCAGAAATGAAAACATATAATTGAAGATAATGAACTTCTGCAAAAGCAAATATATGTACGCATATATACAACAGGGGGAAAAAAAGTATTATCTTCAACCATTACAATTTATTACAGCTACTCAAAGCAATAAGGTTTCATATAAGGTTATAAATTTCTTTAAACTGCAAAACTCATCTATTGGAAAAGAAAGAAACCAGAAAATTACACAAATAAAATTATTTAATCAATAACAAATTATATAAATATTGCAAGAAACTACATGAACATTTTGAAAATTTTAGGCAAAGCAATATGTGGCAACCACTTATCAAATGAACACTAGGCTGATAGTAGATAGTTCTTCCAAGGAATCTAATATAAAAATAAACAATTTTCATGAGCATAGCAGACAATTACTATTATTTTAAGGGTTAATTACCATCTAATCCCATTAAATAGACTTATTGACTTTTTTAATGCACCAATAAATCCGACAATACCCATGTTACCCTCATTAAATTTCTCTCTCTCCCTCTCTCTCTCTCTCTCTCTCTCTCCCCCTACCATTTCTTCAAAAGCTTCACACCACTACTGTCCACCACCACCATCGTCATCCACCCACCACCACCACTGTCATCATCTCCGTCCACCCACCACCATCGGGCAGATCTACACTCCACCATTGCCGATCTACACAACCACCACATCACCACCTCTCTCTCTCTCTCTCTCTCTCTCTCTCCACCATTTCTTCAAAAGCTTCACACCACTATTGTCCACTGCCACCATTGTCATCCACCCGCCACCACCACCATCATTGTCTCCGTCCACCCACCACCACCGTCGCAGATCTACCCTCTACCAGTGCCAATCTACACAACCACCACATCACCACCTCTCACTCTCTTCACACCACTGCCGTCCACTGCCACCACCACCGTCATCGTCTTCATCCACCCACCACCACCGTCACAGATCTACACTCTACCATTACCGATCTACATTGCTATAAAACAGATTCAAATTCATATTCATAGTTTTCTCAATGATAAATTTATCAATCTATCTTGTTCTATATGTGTATGGGAGAGGAGGGTGGGCTGTTGTTGTAAATGAATGAGTGAACATGAGTACAAGTGAGTGAATCAAATTTGTCGTTTGTAATATTTTTACAAATCGGTCAGTGATAAATTTATCACTGATAAATTAATAAATTTATCACTAAATGATAAATTTATTAGATCAGTCTCTATGTATCTAAATCTGTGTGTGGTTGTGTTTCTTTGAGTGAATAAATATGCAAGTATAAATGATAGTGAGTTAGTATGTGTCTGTGTGTGTGTAAATGTGAGTGAATGAATGTGTGAGAATGAGTGACTGAGTTGTGGAGGTGGTGGTAGTAGTAGCGTGGTAGTGGTAGTGGTAGTGGTAGTGGTAGTGGTAGATGTTATTTTTATTGAAAATGGCCAGAGAAATGTCGTCGGAAATTATCGTCAGAGGTTGTCGCTGGACACTATTGCCAGAGATGGTCACAGTGGTCAAAGACAGCAGCCACTAGCAAGGGAGGAGGGAGTCATAGTGTTGATAATGGAGACGAAGAAGGTGAAGGAAGGGTATTTTAGGGATATTGATAGGTGAAAAAAGGAACAAACTTATAGGTGAATAAGTCTAGTCAATAAGGCCAGCACGCAAGTGCCCCTTATTTTAATCCCGTCATAAAAAGTAAGTGAGAACTATTCTTTTACAGGTTTTTAGCAAGAAGAAATGCAAGTAAATTGTTTGTGTCCATTGCCAAAAGCCTAGAAGACACTTTAATTATGCCAAAAGTTTACTTAAGCTACATGCCACTTCTAATGGACTCAAAAAACGTAGATAACATAGCAACAGAAAGCGAAGTTAATGACTTCACTGGGAATAAAACAGAGAACTTGTATAAACATCAAAAGCTTACACTCCACATTTTCAGAATGCATTTTACAGATTATGATCTCTCAGTCAAAATGCAAATGAGAAGTGCAGCACCATATCAGCAACTCTAGAAAGTCAAGAGGTAGAGCAACTACAGCAGTATGCATTGAAAAATAGAAAGAAAAAATTAAAGAAAAGAAAAGAATCCACAATATCCTCATGAATATCAAGCTCAGTAATGAAAAGATGGTTCAAGTAAATAGCTGAACAGAAGGTTCAGAAGATCACCTCATTATAGATTTCCAAATATGAGACACGAAGAAGAAATTCTCGGCTGGGAGTCTGGCCCATAGGTTACATTAAATTAGTTCCTTCCATTTTAAAATTAAGTAACATACTTAATAAAGGTCACACTACTGCAGACTAACTTGTATAGAAGTACCTCTTGAATGATACTAAAAGCATCTTTTACAGCCAATGGAATAATACCAGGAGACCTCTGATCTCCCTGCAATTAGAACAATCAAATTAACAGCATAAATTGTCATTATAAAACATAATCTCCTTGTGGCTTTAAATTTATGAGTATGCTGTGTATGCAGAATGCAATGCACAGACGGGGTTACACTTCCTAAGCTAAAACAAATAAATCATGCCTTGTAGAATTTTTTTAATGTCCTTACCCAAACAAAATATATTTGAATGTGTATATGACGCCAGAAATAAAAACTAAGGGCCTGTAGGTAACATTTAGTTTTCAAAAAATTATATTACATTACATATTTAAAAAAATGACAATAAGTTTCAAAAATAAAAATAAATAAATAAACAAACAAAAGAACAACACACACAAAAAAAAAAAAAAAAAAAAAAAGGGTTGTCACTTGTTTTGAATTAAGTTTTCATATCCTCCCACCTGCCCTTCCTCCAGCAGTCCCCCTCCCTCCCCTTCTTGGCCCCCTTCAAGCCAAACTCCCCCCTCTAGCAACTCACCAAACATGTTCTCTCCTTCCTTTTTTTTAATTTGTTTTGAAAACGTGTGTATCAAACATTCTTTTTTTTTTCCAAAAAAAAAAAAATTTTAAAACATGTATCCATTTTTCTCTGGGGTTACCAAATGCAACCTAAGCTTTCTCAAAGTAGTTTAGGTTTTGTTTAAATATTAATACTTCTTTTACCAGGAAAAATTAGATAGGCAAAAATTAACTAAGAATCAAAAATCACAACTTTCACTTCTGAATGTTATAAGAGCACCATTGAAGAGGAAATAACTTTTCATATATCTATTATTTTGAACACAAATCAATTTTATATCCTTGAGTAGACACTCTCAGTTGCTACAAAGATAAGGTGTAAGATCTACTGGAAATTAGGATTGGTCCGCCTCCTCAAATCAAATGTCAAACTATACCTTTTGCATTTTAAAGATTAGTTGATTCAGACCCAAGGAAAGGGGAAAAAAAGAAAGAAAGATTGAAGAGACTTCTTAAAGGCACAGGTTTGATTTGTTCTTCAAGGTATAGGGAAATGGAGGACTAAACCTCCCAATTACCAAAGAATTATCCCTACCTGCTCCAACTACAGAAATTATAAGAAATTTATTCCCATAAGCTATCAATAATCCATTTGACCATGTTTTTGGGTGAATAACCATTTGACCATGTTGCTAAAAGTAAACCAAGAATTGGGATAAACAATTATTTTCAGTTGTCTCAGTTTGTCCTCTCCATCATTGGATTTATACCAGATGCAATCAGTTTTTATATTTCATTGAATATATGGTCCTCTCATTTTAGATATGCTAAGTTTTCTTTGTACACAATATGACAAGCAGGGAAGCATTGAAAAATAACTTATTGAGGCTATGTGCATTGTTATCAGGCTTTACTACAAGAGGCCAACATTTCTTTGCTTTTGTCAACATCCCACAGAATTTCCTCAGCATAGATATTTTTTTTAGGAAATGGGCAAGGCTGATTACACGAATTTGAAATCAAAATGTGTAGTAAAATCAACAAATTATGGGAACAAAACAAATTCAGATAAATTTGCAAACGTTCAAAATGCAAATGCCACAATCTGGTGCAAATACAACCAAATTAAAGGCCTGATGGAAAGTGGAGATTGACAACAAAGAAATCTAGGAAATCATGCAATCAAGACAGGTCAAGTGGCCCTTTGAATAATCTCCACATCTCTTGTAGATAAGTGGCTTCTCCACAGTCTAGCATGCAACCCCTTGTCGTAGACCCTAAACAAACACCCCAGATATGGAGCTCAAAGCCTTGAGAGAAAACACATCTTTAGTACCAAACTGCAACATCACTTTATGATTCTTTTGGTTTTAATTCAAATTGAATTGACAGGTTCACTTTAGGCTCTCAACAAACTTCAGTTTATGCTGTGTTTTGTGGGAGCTTACGTTTCCACACACCATATTATCCCAGTTCACACACTTACTAGTTTTGTTCGGAAATTAATTTCAGAACCAAATACTTGTTCGGAAATCAACTTCTGAACCAAAGATACAGCCGAATTAAATAATTTTGTTCGGAAGTTGATCTTCAAACCAAATAGTTTTATTCGAAAGTTGATTTCCACGCAAAAAAGATGTGTGCTAGAGGAACCCATGAGTGGAAATAGAAGCTTCCATGCTTGTCATTTAAAGCATTGTGCCACTCTCTCATTCATTCCCATCCTGCCCCCACTTTCAAGAACCTGCTGTTGTGTTTTCATATTGTGTTTTCATAAATCTACCTTGGAATTCTAATCCCTGACTATATTTTCACCTATGAAGCATAGATACTTCTAAAAGAGAGTCGTATCTATATCATATTTGTATCGGATGCTAATTCTCACGCGAATACGTAATGTATAAGATACTTTCCAAACGTATTTGATACACGGGGTTAAATTGAGGAGTATCAGATACTTTTCAAACACTCTAGGTCACGTATCCAAACTACTAGGAAATTGAGATTGCAATAATTTTTGCACAGTATTAGAGTATAATTGTTAAAATAAATATAAAAATAATTTTTCAATAATTTTTTTTCCAAAGTTGAAAATAATGAAATTAAAATAATTCCCTAGTTTAGATTTTATCAAATTAACTTGTACTCTTTGAGTACATGTGTAATATAATACTAAAAATTAAATTTTTTTCTCAACCTGTCTTTGCCATACCCATATCCTATTTTTAAGATTCTGTCGTATCCCCATATCCATATTATACCCATATCCCGTATCAGTATCCATGCTTCATGGATTTTCACAGTAAATGTTCTATTATGAACTAATAATGTTGATCTAGTACACCTTTCCTTGAAAGCCCAGAGAGATGAGTTATGGACAAACATCACCTCTGAAGATCTCACTACATCTAAGAGTCACTGAGACACTAGATTTCACTCTGATTATGCAAGGGAAGGGTTATATGGACCAAAAACAAGAAAGTATTATGTGATAAACAACGATGCTCATAGAAGACAAAAGGACATATAAATGTAACTACACGTAGAGAAAAGATAGTTGTCACATCAAATGTATGGTATAAGCCAGAATACAAAGACACCATTATTAAAGGAAAAGAAATATCCCTTACATGCATAGTGTGAGTCTTCCCACTGCTTGTCACACCATATGCAAAAATTGTGCCTGTTCTTAAAAAGGCAAATATGAAATGAATTGTAGAAAATGGAAACAGTACAGACAACTAGCACAACAAAAAAGTAAAATTTTATAAATAAGAAAATTGGTTATTTCAAATAAAAATTTCATGCAAACCCCCATCCCCCCCCCCCCCCCTCCCTTCCCCTCTTTTACAATGGATGAGAAGAAGGATGACATGCTTGCCCATTTGTTTTGGTACAGCTAGGCCACTCTTTGTCTTACCTATTTTGAATACTTAAGAAACAAGAAGAAAACAAAATAAAGCTGGGCTGCTCTGAGGGAACCCAAGTCCTCCGGTTTTACACACAGGTGTAGACACTAAAATCAGATGCCTTTCTTTATTCATTCCACTACTTTAAATAAAAAGTGTTAAGTTAGATGAAGGGTAGTTTTGTCTTTATGTACTTATTTAATTAGTATAATTTTTTTTTTTTTTGGATAAATTATTTGATTAGTATAAATACATATTGTTATAGAGGAAAACCTAATCTAAGGTTTTGTGCCTCTTCCCAATAAGAATTCTCTCTCTTTTATTTTTTTTTTCTTCTCTCTTCTCAATCTTAAACTTGTTCTTATAATTTTAACTTGGTATCAGAGCTGTGAAGAGGTAATCTTTTGTTCTTCTTTTCCTGGTTCGTTCTTCCTTTTTTTTTTTTTTGAGAATGTAAAAATAATAATAATAATAATAATAATAATAATAATAAAACATAAAAATAAAAATAAAAAATCCAGGATGCTTGCCTAGGGCTAAGGATATCCCAGAAAAAATTTCAAAATTTTCTTGATGGTTGTTGCCTATTTTTCAAATTTTTTTTGAATTTTCGGAACAATGGACACTTTTTTTGATCTGGCAGTTCTGTGCATTTTTTGCTTGATTCGTGGCTTGGGTCTCCATCCCTAGGAGCCGACTGGACCTTCTCTTGCCCTCCTTGGCTTTAGTTGTGGCTCTAGGCTTGTTTTTTTTGGTCTACAAGCCTAGTTAAGGGTGTCTTTTTACCCTCTACCTCACTGTTTTGCCCTTTTCTGGGCTGTTTTGGCTCTTGTGGGACTGGTTTTGTGATTTGTTGGGGCTGTTCCACCTTCCTCTCTATTTTTTTTAGTATAGTTGTGTTCTTGGTCCATGGCTGATGATAATAAGAACCTTGTGACTAGTGAAGCCAAAGGGTCAGGTCCTCTTGTACCTCTGGGTGATAACTCTTCTCTTCATCTCACTTCTGTCAGGTTAGATGGCACCAATTATCTGGTTTGGTCATGTTCCTTTCAATTGGCCATTACTGCTTGTGGTATATTGGGTTACATAACTGGAGTTACTAAGATTCCTAGCAAGGATGGACCAACACATGACAAATGGTATAAAGAGAATGCACTTGTTATGAATTGGCTAATCAATTCCATCCACCCCACCATTAGCCGATCCTTTGTGTTGATGGATACTGCTCATGAGATTTGGATTGCCAACGAGGTAATGATACCCAAGTATATGAACAACAGAAAAAGATTCGGGGGTTTGATCAGAAGGAAAGGTATCTTGTTGAGTACTATGCTGAGTTGAGCAATTTGTGGCAAGAACTTGATTATTATCAAAAGTTCCTAGCTGTCTGTTCTCAAGATGCCACTACCTTTTAGCAAATGATGTCCAAGGAGCAGGTCTATGACTTTCTTGTTGGTCTCAACTTGGAATATGATCAATTCATGTTCAGGTTCTCGGTCGCCAACCGTTTCCTACTGTCCGCAAGGCCTATGCTTATGTTTTGCAAGAAGAGAGCCGGCGGAGTGCTATGGCTCATCAGCCTCTTTAAGACCGGTCTACTGTAGTTGTTTCTTCTACTCCCAAGGATGAGAAATTTGGTCTCTCTCCGTCTAGGGGTAAGGGTCCTTCTAGTGCTCATGATCAAATTATCTATAATTATTGTGGGAAAGAAGAACGGCATGATCGGGAACACTGTTGGAAGTTACATGGTCGACCTAACTGCGGGAGAGATAGTAGCTGTGGTGGTACTAGTGGCCATGGTGGGGCTGTTCGCTCTCATGCACACTTGTCAGAATCCTCTACTAGTCCTTTGAGTGATCCCACAACTTTTTCCCATGACGAGTTACATACTCTTCGGCGTCTGATGGCTTGACTTGATTCTTCTCCTGCCTCTTCTTATGCACCTACTTCTGATCCTCTTCCTTCCTCCAACTTTGCTTCT
This sequence comes from Camellia sinensis, assembly GCF_055761805.1. Lineage (NCBI taxonomy): Eukaryota > Viridiplantae > Streptophyta > Magnoliopsida > Ericales > Theaceae > Camellia > Camellia sinensis. The sequence continues at coordinate 10,458,971 of NC_138972.1, read as the reverse complement.
ACAAGTACTCCTACACATGCCTTGAGTGTTGTCCCTTCCTTCAATTGGATTATTAGCTCCAGTGCTACTGATCATATGACAAGTTTGTCCACTCTTTTCCACTCTTACTCTCCTTGTTCTGGCAAGGATAAAGTAAGAGTGGCTGATGGGTCTTTATCCTTTGTGTCTAGGACAAGTTCTATTCATTATTCACCCTCTATTTCTCTCTCCTTTGTTCTTCACGTTCCCAAATTTTCTATTAATTTACTGTCTATCAGTCGCATTACCAATTCCTTAAATTGTTCTGTAACTTTTTTCCCTTCTCATGGTGCTTTTCAAGAACTAGGTACAAGGAGAACGATTGGCAGTGGTAAAGCACATAGGAGATTTTTTTTTTTAGAAGGGTGAATCTTCTGTCACCAGCCAAGCTCTTCAGACAACCAGCATTTCATCTCTTTCTCTATTACATCAGTGGCATCGGCGTTTAGGCCATCCCTCTATTTTAGTTTTGAATAAACTTTTTTCTAATTTAGTGAAGGATTGTGATAGGAATAATTTTCATTGTGATGTTTGTGAGTTTGCAAAACATAAAAGATCTTGTCATCGTTTAATTAATAAAAGAAGCTTGTTTATATTTATGGTTATTCATTCTGATGTATAGGGTCCGTCTCGTGTTATATCTGTGTCTGGTTATCGTTGGTTTGTTACTTTTATTGACTGTTATTCTCGTGTTACTTGGGTTTACTTGCTTTGCACCAAAAGTGAGATCTTTTCTTGCTTTCAAACATTTCATAAGATGATTCGTACTCAATTTGACACCGACGTTAAAGTCTTTCGAAGTGATAATGGTAATAAGTACACTGACGATAAATTTCAAGCATATCTTGAGGCTCATGGTATTTTTTATCAAACTAATTGTGTTGGCACTCCCAAACAAAATGGTGATGTTGCACGCAAAAACTATCATCTTCTTGAGGTTGATGCGAGTTCCTAAACCATTCTAGGGTGATGTTCTCACCGCTGCGTATCTCATTAACCGCATGCCTTCTAGTAACCTCCAGTTTCAGCACCCCCTTACCCTCCTTTCTCACATGTCTGTACCCCCTCATTCCTTTCCTTCTAAAGTGTTTGGTTGTGTTGGCTTTGTTCATATTTCTCGTCCTACTCGGATCAAACTAGACCCCAAGGCTCTTCGGTGTGTCTTCACTGGTTACTCCTCCACACAAAAAGGCTACAAGTGCTATGATCCTCACTCTTGAAAAACTTATGTTACCATGGATGTCACCTTTTGTGAGTCTAAGTCGTTCTTCGAGGACCAATCTCTTCAGGGGGAGGTTTCTTCAACGGAAGAGATTGTTTCTTTTGATCCATTATTTTCTAATATTTGTTGTGAGGGGGAGGAGGCGTCGTTTTGTGAGAAGGATATGAGTAAGTGCGTTCAGGGGCAGTCTAGTAGGTTGGATAGACCAGATTGTGTTCAGGAGGAGTCTAGTACGTTGGATAGATCAAATCTTCAAACCTACTCTCAGCGACAGGGAACAGTCGACCTATATGCCGCCATGCCAACCATCACCTCCAACTCCAGTTCCTAATTCTTCTATGGAATCCTCAGGTAATGAGTCTTTGGTTACTTCTTCTACTAATCCTATTCATGATTCAAATCTTCCTATTGCTATTAGAAAAAATGTCAGAACTTGTACCCAACATCCTATTTCTAAATTTGTGTCATATGACCCCTTATCTTCATCATATCGTGCATTTATTTCGTCTGTGTCTTCTGTCTTTATTCCTCATAATCGGAAGGAAACACTCAATGATCCTAAGTGGAAAGAAGCTATGGCAGAGTAGATGAGAGCTCTGAGTAAAAATGGCACTTGGGAGTTAGTTTCTTTACCATCGGGTAAAAGACCTGTGGGTTGCAAATGGGTGTTTACAATCAAGCAGAAGGCTGATAGGACTATTGAGAGATATAAGGCAAGACTAGTTGCTAAACGGTTCACTCAGACTTATGGCATTAATTGCTCCGGTGGCTAAAATGAATTATATTTGTGTCCTTTCCTATGCCACAAATCTAGGTTGGCCATTATAACAGCTTGATGTAAAGAATGCTTTTCTCCATGGTGATATCATAGAAGTGTACATGAATGTTCCTCCAGGTTTCTCTTCTTCGGTCACTGAAGGAAAGGTTTGTCGGTTAAAGAAAGCTTTGTATGGATTGAAACAGTCTCCTAGAGCCTCGCTTGATAGGTTTCTTAAAGCGATGCTCAGATTTGGATACAAGCAAAGTCATGCTGATCATATTATGTTCATAAAAAAAGTGTAGAAATAAAATTGCTATTCTTATTGTCTATGTGGATGACATAGTGGTGGCTGGTAACAAAGTAGAGAAGATGTCCCAAATCAAGGCTCGACTGTCCAAGGAATTTGAAATCAAAGATCTTGGTTATTTGCCGTACTTTCTTGGGATTTAGATTGCTAGATCGGATAATGGCATCTTTATCTCTCAAAGGTACATCTTGGATCTACTTGAAGAAGTAGGTATGTTGGGATGTAGACCAGCAGATTCTCCTATTGAAGCTAATCATAGACTTAGCAGTAGTGATAGAGATTGTGTAGATAAAGGAAGATATCAGAGACTTGTAGGGAGATTAATGTATCTTTCTCATACTAGGCCAAATATTGCATATGCAATTGGTGTTGTAAGTCAATTCATGCATGATCCTTGAACAGGGCATTTGGATGCAGTTAATCAGATCCTCAGGTATCTCAAATCAACACCTGCAAAATGAATCTTGTTCTACAATCATGGTCATCTGATGCAGATTGGGCTGGTGCAGTTGATGATAGGCGGCCTACTTCAAGTTATTGCACTTTTGTAGGCGGTAATCTAGTAAATTGGCGGAGTAAGAAGCAAGCTGTTGTGGCCAAATCAAGTGCAGAAGCGGAGTACTGAGCAATGGCAAATGGCATCTGTGAGCTCATGTGGCTTCAAGTGTTGTTGACAGACTTAGGATTGTTGAATGGTGGACCAATGCAGTTGTATTGTGATAATGAGGTTGCTATTAGCATTGCTCATAATCCTATCCAGCATGATAGGACCAAGCACACTGAGATTGACAAACATTTTATCAAGAAAAAAATAAGTAGTGGTGTGATTTGTATACCATTTGTGCAATCCGAAGATCAGTTAGCCGATGTTTTTACTAAAGGGTAGGTAGTAAAGTCTTTCATCCCATTGTGTGCAAATTGAGCATGAGGGATATCTATGCACTAACTTGAGGGAGTGTTAAGTTAGATGAAGGGTAGTTTTGTCTTTATGTACTTATTTGATTAGTATAAATACATATTGTTATAGAGGAAAACCTAATCTAAGGTTTTGTGCCTCTTCCTAATAAGAATTCTCTCTCTTTTATTTTTCTCTTCTCTCCTGTCAATCTTAAACTTGTTCTCATAATTTTAACTAAAAGTCATACAACGGTAATAGCCATAAAAATAGGAACAACTTCAACAAAATAGATACGCATCTCCTAAGCTATAGGAAGATTCCAACTAAATCAAAAGACTTCAACACTCCTAATTCTACTCAACTGTATCAGATTTTCATGAATCAAATTACTCCATGATATGAAACAAACCCCACTGTGACATTTTTGCACTTGCATTGCAGCCCCAAGTGACAATAATCCCATCCACGAAGCATAATATATGCATCGTGAGAAACTTTCCATATTCTGCAGTTCATACAAACAACACCACCTTAAAAGGGCACTTTGGGCCACCAAATCCCTTACTAAGGAAAAGAGGAATCTCGACTAGCCACCAAAATACCATTGAATGACCTTACCTAAAAGTGCACAGAACTAGACATCATCCATCTCATGACATCCTCTCCCTTGCCATGCCAAAAACCCCATATAGTATCTCAAGCATACCCACTAACTTATTAACCTCCCAATCTTGCAAATCTTCCTAAAAAATACAAAACATATATTGGCTTTCATTGGAAATAATTAGCCATAAAGACCTTACTATCCACCACAATCCCAAAACTAGCAATGAAGGTTATTGGGATTATGTCTTAAATTTAGAGTCCATGGGGATCTTTTGGGGGTTGTCAACAGGTAGAAGGCCTTGAGGCTATTAACTTTTTTGGGGTTTTTTTTTTGCATTTGAACAAATGTACAAGGTTCTAAGAAGCACAAACACTTCTAAGGAGGTGCCTTGTCCATGTCGGACAACAACGCTTTTGTACACTTTCCAACTTCTATTGGACAAGTCCAAATGTTAATTTATTTTTTTTAATGTAGACCTGGGAACATACTTAAAGGACACACGTGTTTATCACTTAGACACACATGAAACACACTACACGTATCAAGAAATAACTTGGGATCCAATGGTAAAAGAAAACAATATTATGACACGTTATTTTTATAAACTTTAATGAAATATTCATATGTAGTATGACTGTAGACACAAATTTCGAAACATGAAGTGTTTTAACACATTTCAAAGTTCATGTTACAAATATCCACTATTTAGTTTTTGGACTAAACAATTTGATTATTTGAATAGCAGGTTCCTATTTCCGATATGTATCCCAAATGGTTAATTACACATTTTAATTAAATGAAACCTCTGATTAATGAAGAACAAAAAATTAACAAAAGATAATTTAAGGAAAAGTATTTTCTTGAAATTTTAGGGATTTAGAACCCTTAGATACAAGATACAATTGTTAGGTATGGAACCCTTTACCTATCGCTTGCCATCATATCAGATGTTTGCAGTGTAGTGTAGGCTCTTGAGCTCTCTCGGTTTCTCTTCTTCTTTCTTCTGAAGACTTCTTTACTGTTTGAAAGTCCTTCCTCACCATGGAAGTCCTTCGGATGAAATTAACATTAAGTCCTTTCACCAAGCCACTGGCAGAGGAAATTCGAAGAAGTCCATTTGAGAGAAGTCTCCCAAGTAGGCTTCCAAAAATCATAGAAAAAATACTACTTGCGAAGCCAGTGCCCAGTCTAAGTGAAATTTTCTTAATTCTCTATACGGCCCCTATATTATAACAAAATTCTCATACTAACCTTCTACATTGTAAAATTTACATACCCTAGCCTATAAATAGAATGATTGTTGTATTTTGCACTTTTATTTCACAGCTTGATATCACAGCTTTTTTTCAAATCGAATCACATATTTTTCACTTCTTTTTTTCATTGACTTTTTTTATTTTTCTTCTTGATTTACATGTTTAAAAAAAGAAAATTTGTTTGGTTGAGTTATTAGAATATATTTTTTGAAAATTTTCCAAAAACTAATTTGCTGAGAAAAAATTAGAAACACTCATTATTTTTATATAGTTTTCCTTTTTGGAGCAAAAATTATTTTTAAAAAATTCTTATTATTACACATGGAAAAACATGTGCTTTTTTATTACAAAAAAAAAAAATAGATTCATGTAATTTTTTTTGAAGTATATGTGTTGATGACACTAATGACATTGGAAAGTTATTTGATAAGTGTTACCACCAAACATACTTTTACATGGTATGCACTTCTTGATTTCGAAGGACTTCCACCAAAAACATTCAGCAAGCATCCATCATCTTCTCAAAGTCCTTAGGTAGTAGCCCTTTTTATGAAGTCCTTAGTGAAGGACTTCCGTTAACAGAAAGTTGCACCAAACAGGCCCTTTTGTATCTACTTAACCAAAGGTTTGGTTTTTGTTTGGCATTAGTGCCTAACTGTGACCTGAAACAGGAAGGCCAAGCCACTCCAACACAATGAATGCCAATTTAGTGATCAAACCAGCTGATGGAAACTGGGCGAAGAGGCCAAACATCAAACTGTGAAAGAGAGGTTGTTGGTATGGAATACAGGCCAATCAAGACAAGTTCCTCACTGCTTCAATCAACTTATCATGCTATACCAGATTATCAAGTATACTCCAAAGATGTAATGAACCCAATGTTTTGTATCAATTAAACTAACTTTGCTGCCCCAGCTGGCCAAGGACTATGACTCCTATATGCGAAGTCATGGGTTTAAACCACAAGAGCTGGACCAATTGTTAAAAGCTCCATTCCCCTCTCTCTTGAGGACACCTCCAGAGCCTAGTGTCACGCCCCGAGAATTTCTGTGACACAAGGAGCAGCATTTGAAGTGTGCCAAATGCGCTGGAAGGTTCCGGAAGGTGCAAGAACGGGCTAGAGTATGCTGGAAGGCTCTAGAACGTGGTAGAAGGGTCTGGAGTGGCCTAGAAGATTCCAGAATGTGGAAGAACCTTGGAGTGTCCAGAGGAGAGTCTAGATGGGTCTGGAACATCCTAGAATATCATGGAGAAGCCTACCATGTACTACACTAGCATAGAGAGTTTTAGAATGTAGTAGGAGGGGTAGTTGTTCTAGATAGTTCTATGGAGGGTTCTAGATGAGAGTTTGTAGCCCTTGGATCAAAATGATCCTAGCCGTCCATTGGGGAGGAGGATGGCTATATAAGGGTGAGGGGTCTCATTTGTTAGGCATCGAATGTTGGAGATCCAAGAGAGCTCTAAGAGTGAAGCACTTGTGAGTGTGAGTGTGAGTGTGAGAGCCTTGTAAAGCTTTGTACACGACTATACTTGTACAGTAAACTTGTATAGTGAAGGCATTCTTCCACCTAAAACTTGTGTGTGTTAGTGTGGTTGAGTGGGGAAGGCTAACTTAGGTGCAACCAAGTGGGTTGAAAAGCATGTAAGGCCGCACGGTTGGCTTGCGACGTCCAAGGCCGTGACACTAGGCTCTGTAATTTGCTTGTATATGTGGGGCGAGAGACTACATGTACTCATTAGTTGTGGCAAAGCCTCTTTGTGAGCCAAAAAACAACAATATAATTGCAACTCAATATTTGTTTGTTTCTAGTGCCTCATCTCAAAGTAACAAAATCATCAAATTCTAAGAGAAGCAACATATTCCTTTTTTGCCAACCTAATATAATCAGAAAAGGAATTTTGACTAAGAGATGTGTTCCCTCCAGGTAAAAATTAATTTAAAAGCATTTTCTTAAAAGAATGTGCAAATACAATAAATAATACACAGCGTATGCAATAAGATAAAGGATAATACCATTGATGCCCTCCATAGCACCACTGACGACATGTTGTGAAGCAACATCGTACACATGACGTGTGGTGGTTGTGGGGCCAAACACCCGATCTGGAAGCATGGAAATGAAAAACAATCAGCTACAATATAAATGTGTACTTATTTTAGAAAATGAAACTGAACAAAGAAAAGAAATCTTTGAAGAAGAAAATGAAAAATAAATAAATAAATAGTGGAAGCTAAAATAATGTGTTCAACAAACTGACTTAATATTTGAATTGGAAAAAATAAAAATAGAATAACTTTCAGGCACAATCTTGACACACTTGACAGAAGGTCAAAAGTTGAGTCTTTCCCTACAAACTAAAATTCTAAAACCCTTGACTACGTCCTCAACATAGATTGAGCAACAGAAGGTTGGCTTGAGCATGGCTTACTAAATGTCTATTTGGGTTTGCCTTTTGGGTCTTAATAAAGTCAAGTTATAGCTTCTTTGGAACGAAGTAAAGTCCATCAGCCTTGTAATAAACTTTCCAAGCATCCGGATTGTGTATATTTATCTTTATGGAAAATGACTTGTCCATAGTAGAATGTAACTTTCACAGGAAAAATGAGTCAAAGAAAGACTCAACAATCAGAAATATTTACCCAAGCATGACCTGTAGTGTAATTTAATAATAATCTTTTTATAGAAGCTGCTAAAAATGACTTTTCCCAAGATGAACGTGACAACTGAAGTTGCAAAATCTCTTGGATGTTATACCAGTTCAAATCTTTCTAAGGACTTCTACAAAGTTACCAATCACTAACAGCCATAGCCATGGTAAACCAAAAGCCACATGTACAAACAATGCCTTAATGAGCAACACATGCCTATCTTTTTATCCAAGCCAAGCTGAACCGCTGCATTTCATTTAAAATTCAGCCCAATCTCAAATAAGATTAGATAATTTCTAATTAAGCTTGAGCAAACCCAAGACTTAGCAAACTAACCTCAAACAATTATCCAACTCTGACTGGATCAAGCTAAAGGAACTGAACAAGACAATTGAACAATAAACACACAAGAAAAAATCACAATAAATGGAAAATGAAAATATAGAAAGCAGTTGCATATCAAAAGGTATTGATGTGGACAATTTCAGGAAACTTCAGATAATGTAAAGTTAACTATGTTTGGTGTGTTAGTGTGATAAGTCAAGGAAAGCTTGTAGGTCTAGGTAAAAGAAGCGTTCTTGTTCGTAGATGATAAAAGAGACAGTGCTTGCCAAAGTATTTGGTTTCATAATTTTCATGAATTAGCTGCTTACAGTCTCAACTCAAGAAATTAGACAACCATGGAGTTGCCTTCTTCTCACCGAGTGGGGTAAGGAAAGGAATAAAAGCTATGAAGCAACGACACTTCAAAACTAGTGTCGTATCCATGTCGGACACACGGACACGGTGGGCATATGTATGGGGCACACTACATGGCGTGTCGCCTTATTTAATTAATTTATTTTCAGGGAACACACCGGGGACACTTCGGGAACATGCCAAATTGTCTTTTCTTCCATTTTTTTCAGTATTTTTGATGAATGTTGAATGTTGATTTTGAATTTTTATTGTTTTTTTCTTAGATTTAAATACTTAATAGATCATCTATTAAAAAAAGATACAAACTGTAAGTGTTAATTTAAAAGTGCCATTTTTTAAATATATATATATATATATATAAATTGAATTGGAGTTAGTTTTTGTAATATCAATTGTTTATGGATGTAATATTAATACAGATAGCAAATAAAAATATATAAAAACATATTTTATTGTCGTGTCCCCACCATGTCTCCATTTTTTTGAAATTGTCGTGTTCCGTGTCCGCGTCCGCGTCCATGTCCGTGCTTCTTATGATAAAAGAGATGAGTGATTTTGAGAAAAATATTCAGTTTGTTGTGAGAAAGTGAATGAGGAAATGTAACAACCTAAAAATTTAATTATTCTCTCATTTCGTACTAGTATTATTTAATTATAAATGGGAAAAGTAGAATTTATTTTATAACTTTATATGTTATTTTATAGTTGGGATCAAAATATATGATTTTTTAAAAGAGCATAATTAGTAATGTAATTATTATAAACTTTGGGACCAAAGTGGTAATTAATAAAAGTGGAGTTTGCCACCTTCAATGAGACACAGATATATACAACGGATGGAAGCAATAACACAACAATTTTCAAAAAACCAAATGCATGACAAGACATGTCAAGGACACCCCCACAAAAAATAAAACAACACCCAAATAATACACATTAATGTGTGTTTGGGAGAGAAAAGATGAGGTACACACCTAACCTTTGACATAGTGCACAAAGTGGATGTCCCGAAACTTGAACTCGTAACCTTAAGGTTATTGAGCCAAGGTTTTACCATTGAACCAATGGTCACCCCCACAAAAATATGCTATGTAATATATTATGATCTATATATATAGTGGTGGCTCCAAAAATCTTTGCTATGGTATTCATTTATTATTGCTTTAAATCAACTTTTTTTAGAAGTTTTTTCTTCTTTAGTAATTTTTTTTTCTTTTAATTTTTCTTCAATTATTTGTGCAAAAAATTTGAGAAATTACTAAAGATGACAAAATTGATTGATTGAAAAATAGCTTTGTAAGCTTCTTTTCTTCATTTTTGGTAGGCATAATTTAAATGTGTCTTAATATTTTTATTCTAGAAAATCTTGTTTAACAACTTTGCCGGTCCCAAACCCGAGTAAAGGAGGAGGATTGTGTGTTAGGTAGCCAACAACCAACACGTAAAAAAGCCTCTTAGATCCCTTATGAAAATGAATCCTACTTTGAATCAATTAAATACTAGGTCGTTTCCCTTAAGTGACGCTTTGCGCTTGCCTCCGAGTGTTTCGAAAAGTGAGCAAGGGACGCCGCATTGCCGTCCGGGTACGATGAAAAATGGGGCGAAGATTTCCACGTTTTTCTAGATGAGGGCAGATAAAGAAACTAGTCTAAGACTATAGGCTTAGGGTAGCCATATGAAATGTAGGAACTTTAACTGGTAAGACTATGGAATTAGTAGATGTCATGATTAGGAGGAGAGTTAGTATAGTTCGCGTACAAGAAACCAAGTGGACAGGTGAGAAAGTTAGGGAAATAGAAGATACTAGTTTTAAACTATATTACAGTGGCAAGGATAGACACAAGAATAGGGTAGGAATAATAGTTGTCAAGGGTCTTATAGAAAATATAATTGTAGTCATCAGGAAATGTGATAGGATTATGTCAGTTAAACTAGTTATTGGAAAGAATATAGTTAACGTTATTAGTGCATACGCCCCTCAAATAGGATAAGATGATCAGACTAAGAGAGATTTTTGGGACTAAATGAATGACGTATTACAGGAGATACCCATAGAAGAGAACCTAGTTATAGGTGGAGATTTCAACGGCCATGTAGGAATAAATAAACTAGGTTATGAGAGAGTGCATAGTAGGCATGGTTTTTGATGATAGAAATGAGACTGGAGAGAGTATTTTAGATTTCGCGTTGGCTTCTGACCTAGCAGTGGCCAATACCATGTATAAGAAGAAAGAGGAGCATTTAATAATCTTTATGAGTGGTTAATTAGGAGCCAAATAGATTATTTTCTAGTAAGAAAATTTGACTGTCTAAAATGCAGTGACTGTAAGGTGATTCCTGAAGAGAGCCTGATATCTCAACATAGATTTTGGTAGTAGATTTATACTTTAAAGGGCAGTTACCAAACTAGGAAGGCTAGTAGGCGTCATAGGACAAGATGATGGGACCTAAAAAGGGATAAACTAAAAATATTTAAGAATAGAATGGATAAAGAAGGTATTTGGAACTTAGAAGATGATACTAACACTATGTGGAACTTGATGGCCAATTATATGAGGAGAATCTCAAGGGAAGTCCTTAGAAAGTCGGAAGGAAAGGGACCCAACTCTAAGGAAACTTGGTGGTGAAGGGAGGAGGTTCAAGCGGTAGTAAAGACGAAAAAAGAATGCTTTAAAAAATGGCAAAATGATAGAACTGAGGAAAACCTTAAGAGCTACAGATTGGCTAATAAGGAGGTCAAAAAAGTAATGACAGAGATTAAGTTGAAAGCCTATGATGACCTATACACTAGACTAGATAGAAAGGAGGAAGAGAAGAGAATATACCAAATTGCTAAAATAAGAGAAGAAAACAAGAGATTTTAATCAGGTCAAGTGCATTAAGAGTGAGGAAGGTATTGGTGAAGGATGAAGAGATTAAGGAGTGGTGGAAGAACTATTTTGAAAAGTTAAATGAAGGACGTAGAGGAAGGTCAAAAGGGAAAGAAGTAGCCAATAATAAAAAAAACCAAGACTACAGGTTACATCGCAAGATTATGAACTTTGAAGTAGAAATTGCACTTAAGAAAATGAAATTGAATAAAGCTTTAGGATCCGATGATATCCCTATTGAAGCTTGGAAATGTTTGGGTAAGAAGGGAATTGCTTGGTTCACTAGGTTATTTAGTAAGATTTTGTTGCCTAGGAAAATGCCAGAGGAGTGAAGGAAGAGTTTTTAGTGCCAATCTATAAGAATAAAGGAGATGCCCAGAATTGCGACAATTATAGAGGAATCAAATTGATGTGTCATATGATGAAAGTTTAAAAGAGAGTGATGAAACATCGATTGCGAGATATAACAAAGGTGTTAGAAAATCAATTTGGACTTATACTTGATAGGTAAACAATAGAAGCGATCTATCTTTTGAGGAGAATAATAGAAAAGTATAAAGAAAATAAAAGAGATTTTCATATAATTTTTATCGATCTTGAAAAAACATATGATAGAGTCTCTCGAAATATAATTTGATGGGTGTTAGAGAAGAAATTGGTGACAAATTGTTACATTGATGTGATTAAAAGACATGTATGAAGGTGTGGTGATCACTATTAGATCGCCTGCTGGAGAGACTAGTAAATTTTCAATTACTGTTGGGTTACACGAGGGATTAACCTTAAATTCTTATTTTTTTGCTTTAATCATGGAGGAGTTGATGAGAAATATTCAAGATAATGTGTCATAATGTATGCTTTTTGTAGATGATATCATATTAATGGATAAAACCAGAGAAGAAGTTAACACTAAATTAGAGACTTCGAAAGAAGCGCTTGAATCTGAAGGATTCAGATAAGCAAAACTAATACAGAGTATATAGTGTAATTTTAGTAACATTAACAATGGAAGCAAAGGAGAAGTGAAGATTGAGAACCAATAACTACCTAAGAGTGAACATTTTCGTTATTTAGGATCGATTATCACAACGATTAGGGAGATTGGATCAGATGTGGTCCATAGAATTAAGGCGGGGTGGCTTAAGTGGAGAAGTGCATCTGGGGTACTGTCTGATAAATAAGTACCCACTGGACTAAAAGAAAGTTCTATAGAACGACTATTAGACCAGCAATATTGTATGAGATGAAATGTTGAGCAACTAAGAAACAACATGCAAATAAGATGAGTATTGCTGAAATAAGGATGCTGAGATAGATGTGTGACAAGACTAGAAAAGACAGAGTTAGAAATAAGTATATTTGTGAATAGGTAAGAGTAGAACCAACAAAAGATAAATTGAGAGAGAATAGATTGAAATGGTTTGATCATATATAATGGAGACCAACAGAGACAATAGTAAAGAGATATGATATAGTAACAGTAGATGGAAGTGTTAGGGGAAGAGGCAGACCTAGATTGATGTGAGCTAGTGTAGTAAATTGAAAAATGAATCGCCTTAATTTGACTAACCAAATGGCCATTGATAAAGTCGAGTAGAGAAGAGAGATTCATATAGCCGACCTTATTTGATGGAACATAAGGCTTGGTTTGGTTTGGTTTGATTATCTTGTAGTCCAAAAATTCTAAACTAGATGATCCCAAATCTCAAAATGTACAATATGTTCAAAAGCATCTGTATTTTAGATGATATACTATTATCAACATTGCTTTGCAAATTGTTCAAGAACTCAATCTATATATACAATAAAAAGGCATAGTTGAACCCCAACATGACTGGTCAACTTTGCTTCTTGTGATTCTTAGACGTAAGCTTTTTCGATCTTGACCTTTGTCTCCCTTGTGTTACAAGCCTTTGTTGATATGGAACTCCTTTGATATCGTCTCTTTAAAGACAGTAGCAATTTCAATTTCAATAGTTGATCTGATCCATTTTTTAGAGTCTGGCTCTAAAATTGTACAAGTTGACTCAAACCCCTATTTCAACGTGGGAGAGGGTGTTCGACAACTTAATATACATTATTGGGCTTATTTCCTAACAGCTTAAGTTTTTGATACAATTGGTGAACTAAAATGAACCACGTATAGACAATTTAAGAAGTTAGAGTGATAAGTTATTTTTGCAAACTTTTGCCCTCTTTTATTGGTGATATTCCATTAATTTCTTCTAGGTAAGACTCAAATGCCTTATCATAGATTTGAAGTCTCTCTCATTTATTCTTTTTCTCTTAAATTTCCAAAGTACCACAGAATTTATAGTTATGGTTTGCCCATCTTTCAACCCAATTTGATACCTAAACCCCAACCTTGAATTTCACCTATTGTCAAAAAATTACGCAAGCTATACCTTTAAATTTCACACCAAAGTCAATATTAAGCCTCGTCAATTTTAAAAAAATGTAGGACACGACCTGCGGGGAGCAGACATATGGGTTATATAATTTTATATATTTATTATATGTCAACTATCTATCTATCTATACTATTATAAAGTGAAGGCTTCCCATGGTGTTGGCACAATGTGACATTTTCATTTCCAAAATCTATCTATCTATAATAAATTTCATTAAAAAGTAATGAGACAAAAGCTACTTGAGTTGAGTTGAACTTACTCAAGTACTTTCAAACCTATACAAGTGGACATCTATTCCATCAAAAGATGATCCATATAACGCATAGGAGAATCAAAAGTCAGATCTTCTTCCTCCTCTTCCCTTATGCCCACCATGCTCAAGGGAAAAGAAAGAAAAGAAAGAAAAAACGCACCAGCCTAAACAAAGAACAATCATCCAAACTTCTATTGCAACATGGCAATCGATAAGAAGGTGATTACCGATTTCACCGTCCTTATTACACATAGAACACCAGTTCCCTGTCACTTATCTTGTTTGGATCAAATTATTGATATTAGGGATTACAATAAGCTGAACACCATAGAGAAAAAAATGCCACCTTGGAGTAGCCCTGGCTCCATGTAACCAGCCTTCCTTGGAAATGAGTAAAAGTGCCTAGGCTACTAGTTTCATCATTAACATTCATTTATTTCTCCACCCAGTTCTTAGCAGCACAACGTTTGTCAAATGTAAAGGCAGCTATATATAATTATTAATTTTAAAAAGACCTTTTTTCTTATTCAACCACTCAAATAATAAACTTAACAAGCATGAAATATACTCCTATAATACATCATGAGCATACTCGAATGTATTATATTATGTTAAGTGTACCGTATGCATATGCTATTGATGGATTATGCTCATTCCGCACAACGGTTTCACCATCCGCATACCATGAAATCTCCTCCCCCTGCCGAATTTCTCTCGGACTGCTCCAAACACACAAATTACAACCAAATTAACCCCACACACACAAATTTAAAATTTAAAAATTAAAATGCTGACAATAAATCAAACCCAATTCATTCATTCATCCATAATTAAGAAAAAAGGAGGACCTGAGAGGCCGAAAGCGGACAGTAACGGTGACATTCTCTTTGGATCTGTCAGCAGCAGAAGCAGAAGCATCCAGAGGCAGAGTCTCAGAGTAGTAGTATTGAGGTTTACTTCTCGCAGACGACGCCGGCGAACTCAGACCTTCAATGGAAGTCTCCGGAAAATGCTTCGACGACGACGTCGTAGAGGAAGACGGCGTATTCACTCCTCTGGAGCTCGATTTCTTCGATTTCGACCCATGCCTCGACGCCATTGTAGCTCCACAATCCACAAATAAACCTGCAATTAATCAATCAGGGAACCACTAAACATATGATATATATGTGTGTGTGTGTGTGTGTACGTAGAGAAATCTTTTTAGAGTTCAGAGATCTGAGAGACCAATTCGATGAACAACATCAACGTAATGATTGATTGAGCATAATGAGAGACAGACGGACAGACAGAAAAAAAAAAAAAAAAAAATTTGAAAAGTTTAGGGTTTTAGGTTAAGCTTTTCATGCTTGCCTTGGAAGCGATGCCCTTTCAAAAAAGGCAAAACGGCATTTTCAATCTATACTTTTAGAGAGAGAAGACGTAGAAAGAGTGGGCAGAAAAAGCATTTGTTGGTGCGCGTAGGTATAGAAAGAGAAAGTAGAGAGAGAGAGAGAGAGTGTGTGGAGTAGATAGCAACCCCACACCTACAGAGAGAAATCGAGACGGATGACAGAGCGAGCGAGAGAGAGGACGAGCTGGATTTGTGTTAATTTTGGTTTGCATTAATTTTGGATTGCAGTTGAAATTTTTAATTCATATTTTTATATTTTTAATAATTTTTTAAAAAAATTAAATTTATTTGCAAAAATTTTATTAAACATAAAAAAATATAAAAAATACGAAAATATATTATATTTTTATATGTATTTTAAAAAAATTTACAAAATATATTATATTTTTATATTTGGTGTATTTTAAAAAAATTTACAAAAATTATATATTTTAGAATATGAGTTATTTATTTTTTCAATAGTTATTTTTTAGAATTAAATTTTAAAAAAAAGTTTGGTTATGAATTTTTAATAGAGTTATGAGTTGTGTATTTGGCTATGAGTTACAAGTTTCTTAATTAAATTTTGAAAATCCTTTTTAAAACTCATAATCAAACAATTTTTTTATATTTTTTTATTTTAAAACTCATTTAAAAAATTCAACACTCAATTCAAAACTCTTGTCAGAACTCATAATCACAAATTTTCTTTTTTCATATCATAATTTCAAAACTTACAACTCAAAATACAACTATATTCTCAAATCATAATTCTAAAACTCTACCAAACGCTACCTTAATTCAATTCAAAACTCATAACCAAACAAATTTTCTCTTTGCAAATCATAATTTCAAAACTCACAAACTCAAATTACAACTCTATTCTTAAATCATAATTCTAAAATTCTATCAAACGCTACATTAATTTTCTAAAAAGTGAATTAACTAAACAAATAACTTTATCAATTGAACAATAAATTTATGTTTTTAATTTAAAATTAAACTTTATATTTACATATTTAAAAGTATATTCATCGGATGGATATACACTCACTAGTTCTCTTAATTTAGAAACTCGGAGACAGACATAAGTAAATATTATATTAGATGTAAAGGAATATGTGTGGTAGGATCACTATCTAATGGGTAGTCTTAGTTTGTGATAGGGACCACAATAATGTTGGGTTAATAGAAAATAAGATTTATCCAATTAATCTTTGCAACTTTTCATTGACCGATAATACCAGTGCTGCTAAATGCCCCTAACTTTTTATTTTGACCCCCCACTTCTTTAAACCCCTATCCACCTAAATAAATCTCCTCTATTTTCTCTTTGAACCCCCACCTTAGTTCCAACCATACCCTTCATCTTATGGACCCTCAATTTTTCTTGTGCAATCATCTTATCGCCGAAGCCCTCACCACCGGCAGTCCCATCTTCCAACCCCTCCAACTTCCCTGCAACAACCTCCCCTCCATTTCCAATGACCTCCTCTTTCGACAACCTTTTACAACCAACAACACCACCATTGTTGTCTACCTCTATATATATACTGTCTCGATCGAAGAAAAGCTAGAGGATTAACCACCAATTCCTGACGAAGAAAACGAACAATCCTCTAATGGCGACGATGAAGATGAGGACGATGATGAATGTATAGATAAAGACCATTTCCGATATCTCTACTACAACTATCGAATCCACCACCAAATCCCTTCCACTACCCTATCAAAACCTCATTCTATCTCTCGCTCTTCTCTAGATGTTTTGAATTTTCATAAACCTAGGTTTAGGAGAAAGTCAAAGAAGAAAAGATAAACACAAAAATTAAAAAACAACCACCATCAATTTCTCTAAATGTCGATCAGTTCAACCATCGGCTATGGTTCATCTACTTCAATCCCTATTAACAATTGCTTGAAATATGAGTGCTTAAATATTGGGTTCCATTAATATATATGTATTATATACATATGATGCTGATGGGCACCCAAAGAGGCCCAGTCCACGACTCAGGGCCCAGCTCACCGCCCATGTGTTAAAGCCTAGTAAGCCTAATAACTTTGAGAAGGCAATGCTGGCCCAGGACCAATAGCATTCAAACACTTGTCAGGTAGGGAACTAACCATGTGAGTAGACAAAGATCCTGCAAAGTTATTGCACCCACACATTGTCACGACCCAAACTCACCCCTATGGGTTTAGCGTCGTAACTGGCCAATAATACTTTGATTACCAAAGGCCTCTTAACAAAGTAACATGTAATAAGGGGTTACGGAAGCAAATATAGAAAATATACAATGTCCATAAAACTGTGTTAACATATATGAGATAGAAAACTTCAAAACAACTTATATATATATATATATATATATATATACGTGACGTCATAAATACATGAGTCTTACGTCACCCAAGTACACAAATAATGCCAAAAGGGAACTTAGCCCAATATACAGTTAAACAAAACAAAGCAAAAACATCTGTAGCGAGGTTACAAACTAAACATTTCAAAGGGAACCTCCCCGGGAGACACAGTGGCTGGCTGACCCAAAACTCCAAGCAACAGCTTAGGCCTGGTCACGCGCCTGCTCACCTACATACATAATATAATAGAGTGAGTGGAAGCCCAGAGAATAATAAAAAAATAAAGGGTTTAAATGAATGATGTCCATAACAAGTATAGAAATCAGAGTTCGTATTAGAAACAGATTATGTTCATGTTTTTGTTCAATCTACAAACAGAAATTAGAGTTCGTGCTTTGTTCTACATGGTACATCCACTAGCGTTAAATTGCTTGTCAGTCCCATAGGGAACCTCCGGTATCGGGAACTTGTAATATACTTGAGTCGCGGTATTGTTACCCCTAAGCAAGGACCATGAGACCACGGTATTATTACCCCCAGGCAAGGGCCTTGCTTATAAACCACGGTATTGTTACCCCCGGGCAAGGGTCTTGTGCTAAGGATGCCACGAATATTTGCCAAAAATTGAACAATTATTCATTGGACAGAATATAACATTTCATAAAACAAAGCATTTCATGTCATATCATATCATATAAGAAATTACTTAGATGTAAACATAGTTTTACAAAGTTACTACTCACAGATGGCTCCACTTGCAAAACAAACAAATCAGATAATTTGTGAGGCGTGACCTACATGCACATAACAGAAACACATAATGAAACACACACTTGTTGGGTACATAACTTCTTTCTCCTCATTCTTAGTGTGTTTCTAGGTCTTAACCTCTTATAGAGTCTTAATCATGGCCTAGAAATGCCTAGAGGCAATGTGGATGCCAAAATACACTTTGGAACCATAACAAAACTTGCTGAAAACAGGGGTCTCACTCGAGGGCAATTTTATACGCTCGAGCGGATATGCAAACATGTGAGGGGCCGCTCGAGCGCAACCTTCTTCGCTCGAGCGATATGCAAACTTTAAAAAGTACTTGTTATGTGATTTTCACGCTTGACGATCGCTCGAGTGTAAGACTCAGGTCCTCACTCAAATGCAACTCTTGTCGCTCGAGCGGTATACAAAAACATGAAACTTCTGGGAGCTCGTATTTCACGCTTGAGCTGACCTCAAGTCGCTTAAGCGGAAGTACAAGTTCATAGAGTGGTCGCTCAAGCTCAGCTTCTATCGCTCGAGCGGAAGCGTAGAATCTGGAATTTCCATATTGCACTCCTAAGGTCCAAACTTGAACTACACACCTTAAAACTTATCTTTTTGGGCCAAAACTCCAGAAAACATGTAAAAACTTGTAAAATACCATGGTTTGAAGATCATTTTACTAAATCAAGGCCCAAAAGCAAGCTAATTAACCAAAACTCCAACTTGAAATTTATGAATATGCCATGAACACGACATGTATGAATTACTTTGAACCAAGGCTTTCCAAAACATGATTAATTAAAGGTCAAATGGTAAGAATTATGATGAATTCTCAAACCAAGTCAAGATAGACACATGCATGTGACAATTCTTTAGAAATCTATTCAAAATGCCATGATATATGCATGCTTGCATAGAATTCATTCATTAAAGCTCAAGTCTCTTACTTAGTCACCAAAACTTCTTGAATTCTCTTCATTAACAATTTAAATACAAAGATTAAGAATCAAACTCTCACCTAAGACCTTCAATTGAGTTCTACGTTGTTCTATCTTTGAGCCTTCAAGTCAATTTCCCTTAGATGACTAGTAATTCCCTTATTTGATTTCAATTCTCTCTGTCTCTCTATCTCTCTCTCTTCACACGTTGGAGCCAAAAGATGAGGAATAAGAGAGTATAAAAGGTTCTAAGGTTTATATTAGCCTTATATGGACTCCACTAGTGGGCTTAATTTACCTTAATTAACTTAGGCTAGGCAAGGGTATTAATTAATTTAAATTGATTCGTTCGGAATCGAATTTCAATTGAACTTACTATAATGTTCTAAAAATTCTAACTAACACACACATCAAGTCGATTTCATCCTTCAATTCACAAAACAAAATAGGAATTCAAACAGATATTTCTACATTAGACAGATATGAGCACAAATAATGTCACACATATGCAATTTCTTTAGAATTTCACCTTAATTACTTATTAGGCATATTTAATCATGAATTAACGTTAATCAGAGGTCGAGGTTATTGTAGTCTTCTCCCCTTAAAGAGTTTGGTCCTCCAAACTCGAGTTACCTTCGTTTTGAAAGAATGTTGGGTCCAACGTAAACAAATTCGGATATCTCTTCATCATATCTTCTTCCATTTCCTATGTCGCATAAGTCCCTCTATGATTTTTCTAATCAACTTTTACCAATGGAATTTTCTTGTTCCCCAATCTTTTGATTCTACAGGTCACAATATGAATTGGCCTCTCCTCATAAGTGTAGTTATCTTTCAAAAGCACATATGTCGGCTCAATAACATGTAACGGATCTCTCAAATAATCCCGAAGCATTGAAACATGAAAAATGTTGTGCATATTTTCCATGATTGGAGGCAAGGCTACCCGATACGTCACTGGGTTAATTTTCTCAAGAATCTCATACGGTCCAACATATCTCGATGCTAACTTGCCTTTCAATCCAAACCACGTTTGGCCCTTCATCGAAATTACTTTGATAAACACGTGATCCTTGACTTCATATTCTTTGTCTCTTCTTTGGACATTAACATAACTCTTTTGGCAGCTTTATGTAGTTTTCAATCTTTGTTGAATCAATTTCACATTTTTAGTCGTTTCTTGCACCAGTTCCGGTCCCAACAAAGGTCGATCACTTACCGCAGCCCAACATATCGGAGATCATCATTTTTTACCGTACAAAACTTTGTAAGGAGCCATACCAATACTTGAATGGTAGCTGTTTTCATACACAAACTCGGCCAATGGTAAGTAGGTTTCCCAATTCCCCTGAAAGTCTAATACACACATTCGTAACATATCTTCCAAAGTTTGATTTGTTCGTTCAGTTTGGCCGTCTGTTTGTGGGTAGTAGGCACTACTCAATCGCAATTCAGTGCCCAAACCCTATTGTAAACTCTGCCAGAATCTTGATGTAAACTTAGAATTTCTGTCAGATACAATAGATACCGGTACACCATATAATCTCACAATTTTATTCACATACATGCTAGCTAACTTGTCCGTATTATAAATAGTTTTAACAGGCAGAAAATGGACAGACTTAGTTAAACGGTCGACAATTACCCAAATAAAATCCATACCTTGAGAGAAACAAGGCAGTCCAACAATGAAGTCCATCGTGACATGTTCCCATTTCCATTTCGGTATTGGAAGCTACTGAAGTAATCCAGCGGGTTGTTGATGTTCAGCTTTGATTCGTTGGCAATGCAAACATCGAGCCACAAAATCATCAATGTTTTTCTTCATTCCAGGCCGCTAGAAGTTTTGTTTCAAGTCATGGTACATCTTGGTATTCCTCGGATGCATAACGAACTTTGAATTGTGAGCCATGATCATAACACGTTTCCTTAAATCAAGATAATTCGATACACAAAGTCCATTCTAAAATTTTAACACATCATTTTCAATCACAAACCCGGGCCTCAGTTTTGAGTCAATTTCATCAAAAAATTTCTTCAAGAACTCATCTTTATGTTGTTTCTCTTTAATCTCTTCAATGATTGCATGTTAAGCACAAATGGCGGCTAAGATCCTGACTTGTTCACGCAGTACAATCTCAATCTCATTCCTTTCTATATCACATATTAACTCCTTTTGATCGGTAAGTAAACATGACAAATTTTCCATGGATTTTTAGCTCAAGGCATCTGCAACGGTATTGGCTTTTCCCGGATGGTACAAGATTTGCAAGTCATAATCCTTGATTAACTCAAGCCATCATCTCTGTCTCATATTTAGTTCTTTTTGAGTGAAAAAGTATTTGAGGCTTTTATGATCAGTGTATACTTCACAAGTCACACCGTATATGTGACGACCCCACCACGTATAATAATTAGCTTTTAATTAATTAAGGAGATTTGAATTTTAATTACCATTTATTCTAATTTAATTTGGGATTTATGAAAATTATGGAAACTGATTCGTATATGATTCTATTGAGGATTTAAAATTATGGAGATTGATTCGTATATGATTTGATAAATGATTTATTTTGGAATTAAAAATTGAAAGCCTAAATGGCTTAAGAATGTGAAGTTGATGAGTTGAATCAGTTTAATTTCGAGTATCGGACCATATGGGAGTTTAATTAAATATTTGATTCTGTTTTGTAAATAAAAAAATAAAAAAAATGGAATTTGATGATTTGGGCCCGAATTAGAGTTAATTAAGTTATGAGGATTGGGAATTAAGATTATTATGACTTAAATCTATTTATGAGGTATCCAACGTGAATATGAAATTTATTGACAAGGATTTTGGGTTTGATTAGAAATTGAAGGCCTTAAAGATCTAAGAAACCAAAATTGATGATGGAAATAAGGTTAATTTGATATTTGGAGCCTTTTGGGAGCTTGATTAAAAATATGATTCAAACTGATAGATTTAAATATAATTAATTAGACCTCAATTGATGTCGCTTAGATTAATTAAATTATGTGGGATTTCTGATGAATTATGAGTAACTAAATTATGTGTTAATTAAGATCAAATTGGGTTTAATAAAGTTAATGGATAATTATGTATTAAAGTTAATTCTAATCATCAATTAAATTGAACAAATATCTAGGATGTGCACGTGTGTAGTGTGATGAGGGCCAATTTCCTTGACTATGGCATTCTCAATATTTTAGTCCCATTCTAGGGTGTGTTTTTTACTTTATTCCCAATATACGGTGAAACGATTTTGCTAAAGCCATTTTCTTTAAAACGGTTTTGCCAATGCCATTTTTGATGAATAAAAAAATAATAAAATTTTCCTTCATAAAAACGGCTTTAGAAAAATCATTTTTACTTAACGTGTAATTAATTTTGAGTTTATATAAAACGGTTTTTGTAAAATCATTTTTTAGTAATTTTTTCCCAATTTATATTTTTCAACATAAATATAAATTGCCACAAATAATGTAATTCAGAAAACGGGTTTACTAAAATTGTTTTCTAATACGGCTTTCCTAAAGCCGTTTTCATGTAAAAAAAAAAATTTCTTTTGTCTTTGTTTTGGTGATAATGTAATTCAGAAAACAGGTTTACTAAAACCGTTTTCTAATACGGCTTTACTAAAGCCGTTTTCATGTAAATATTTTTTTCTTTTGTCTTTGTTTTGGGTTAGAAGGTGATAATGTAATTCAGAAAATCGGTTTAGTAAAACCGTTTTCTAACCGTTTTCAATAAAAAAAAAAATTTCTCTTTCGTCTTTGTTTTGGGTTAGAAGGTGATATACATGCTCTACAGTCCGAAGCACACCCACACACTCTGGACTTCGACAAACAACGATGAAGGATGAGACGCGAAGAACACCGCGGAGCAGGCCAAGAAGACAAAGGCCACCGCGAGAGCTGTAGCAAGAAGGAAGAAGAGAAAGACCTCAAATTTTGTTGATGTATTTTTTACATACGAATGGTACTTTTTCCATTTTTTGCTATGTAATGTAACTTGTATGTAATTTGGTGTCTGATTACGGACAGGAACTTATGTAATATAAATATTGGGTTGGAGTTGATGTTATTGTGATTCAATTGGTTTCGCTTATTTCATAAGACTGATGTTGTGCAATGAATGAATGAATGAATGGAAAGGTTATTTGTTTTATTCAATTGGCAGTGTATTTTTTTTAAGAATGAGAACGTTATTTGTTATATTCAATGAATGATGGTTACATTTTTAGATTGTCACGATTGAGAAGATAAACAAGTTAAGAGAATGTATATTGCCCCTAAAATAAATTTTGTCAACATTTTTGTAATAAAACTTAATACATAATATACAAAGTCATTAATTTACTAAATACTCATACGAGCATGAAAACAACATAATTGAAGTTGCAAATGTAACAGTTTTCAGTTACATAGGTAGTACAGACATAAGTCTCCCACAAAAATACATTCTGGACCCCATGAACTGAATACACAATATATACATCCTGGACACCCTGAACTGAACACACAATACATAAACATAACAGTTATATAGACAAATATTAGGCAGAAAATCTGACATGCTCATAACGGAAACACTTAGTCTAACACACACATTACATATTAATGCATAACCTAATATTGCCAAAGTATAGACATAAACACCTAATTCGCGCTTAAATCGGCAATCTCAGAGTCTGAATAATCCAAAAGTTCAGGGTCAGAGACAAGTACAGGATCCTCCATGATACTCTTGATAGCCGCAACATTTGCTTCTCTTCTGTTCTTCTGGGCATCCTTCTTAACTATATATAGTTGCATATCGTGGGCTAACCTACGACGCATTTGAGAAATCTCACGTTGTAGTCTTTCATATAGTCGATCAACATTATCAGGATCTTCTTTTTGGATCTCAACAGAATGTGCTTTTGGCACCTTAAGTTGATTTTCCCGACTTAAGGTTTCCAATTGTACTCGCTCTATAAATAGTGCGGGCCATTTGAGAAGAACAGCGTCAGCTAAACCATATACTGTTTGATTGTCAGATGGCTCCATACATGAACCTCTTTGAACTCGATAATACTTAGGCATCAAAAAATGTCGCTTCCCAAACCTATCACGATAACCATAAGCATAATCTAAAACATGTATTGTTGTTTCGTCTTCAGCATCGTCACGTCCCCTTCCCCCTCCTTGTCGTGAACTGTTACCCCTTTGCAAGTTCCTACCACCTCTGCGATTCGCACTCCCTCCCATGAATCGTGTAGCCATGCTAATTTTTTTAAACAAATGAATGATAATTTCGTAGGGCGAAATAAGTTGTAAGGTTGTGTCTTCACCTTTAGTCATTTATATAGTTGGTTATGAACCGCTTTAGAAAGACACTGAAGGAAAAACCATAGAAAATAAATGCCTTTGCATGGCAATCCCACATATACGAACAAGGTATGAGTTGTCACTAGAATGAAAAAACAATGAAAGAAAATACTGTGTACCAAGTCACATGATTTGACAATCCATCTGCATATACCGATAAAATAAGGGCATGCTCACTATAAGGTAAATCAGTGAATTCGCTGTTGCCATGTGACTTTATAAATTGACAATCCCACATATATCAATAAGAGATGAGTTGTCACTGTAATGAGAAAACAGAGAAAAGCAATGCCTGTGCACCAAGTCACATGACTTGACAATCCATCTGCATATACCGACAAAAAAAGGCATGCTCACTGTAAGGTAAATCAGTGAAAATTAAAGCGTATGCGCAAAGTCACTATTGCCATGTGACACTGTCAATCTAGTAAAAAGGACGAGGGGCGTTAGAAACGCAACTTGAATTTGACAATCCATGTGACACTGAAGGAAAAACCATAGAAAATAAATGCCTCTGCATGGCAATCCCACATATACGAACAAGGTATGAGTTGTCACTAGAATGAAAAAATAATGAAAGAAAATACTGTGTACCAAGTCACATGATTTGACACTGTAAAAAGGGTGAGGGGTGTTAGAAACGCAACTTGAATTTCTTGGAACATAACTCACTTGCATGTTCGATGTGACAACTCAGTGACTACTCACTGTAACGAGGGATGTAAGAAAAATTGAAAAAACTGACAAAACCCAACCAAACTGAGTTGACAAGTCACTACATGTTGACAAGTCACGAACTAGTATAACATTTTATCTTCTACCCTCCTCCATTTGATTTTATGATTGAATCTCAAATTTCTTCAAAACACCATATTTCTGACCTCGATATCGTAACTTCGAAGTGACTACTCACTGTATGAAAGAAGCACGCATGCGTACGAAGTTTATTGTGCCCATGTAAAATTCACCAATTCGTAGGGGGGTTAATTTATTAACTCTGTTCAATGTCATTGCATTATTGAGGCATTTTTGACGGATTTGTGAATGGCTTGACAAGTCTCTCCACGATTTAACTACCCAACGTGTGAAAAAATAAAGCTTATGTAGGCAATGTTGTGTTTAACTAAGTTATGCATCATTCGTTGTTACGACCAACTATTTGTATTTCATTGAAAAGTATGACTATTTGAATTTTTGTTGTCATTTGGAGTTATTTTAAAATCAACTTTTGAATATTCAATTTGTAATATTTTGGGAAACATTTACAACATTAACTGAACATTGGTCGTAACGTACCTATCTGCAGATCAATTGTAACAAATTTGTAAATCTCGCGCACGCCCACTTAACCCCATAGGTATGGAAGATTAATTGTTATTTTCATTTTTTCTGGAAATCACTCGTAATAAATTTGCAAATCTCACGCACACCCACTTAACCCAATAGTATTGGAAGACTAGTGTATGAAAATATTGTTGGAATGAAAATGTAATTGAATATAAAAGTATTGGGTTAAAATGGAATTTATTCAAATAGATGATCCGTATGGTTTTGGATTTTCAAATGAATATTATAATTACATTTTTTAAAAGAGTTTGTCAAACTTAAAATTTTGTTTGGTTGTATATATTAAAAATAATTTTTATAAATTTTAAATCCAAAACTTACTTGGTTTTTGAATTTCCAAAAGTAGTTTTTTTGGAAATTTATTAATCTCCCAACTGGACCAACCACTTGGCTTTGAGTTTGTTTGTCCAGCCTTCAAGTTTAGTTTTCTGTCAACCCCCCATTCCTTACCAGAGTCATCATTTTGACTAGACTATTAGGAATTGGAACACGACTCTTTCTTCTTTCCTGATGGAGATTGAAATTCTTTACGTAGAGGATCACTATTTGAGGAGCCCTTGTTAAGGGAAGCTTTTGACTGACCTACCTGTTCTGTGAGAACCCGAATATAAAAATTAAGTAAATAATTAAATAATAATAATATTACAATCTCAAATATTTTGGTGGTGAATCCTAAAGTGCAAATTAAATATTTTGAAGGTCTTTTAATTAATTTTTAAACCTAAAATAAATTTATGGTGGAAATCTCTAATTTAGAGGTAAGATTTTAATAATAACAAAATAAATAAATAAAGAAAAGCAAAAAGACAAGGGAGTCAGATTTTTTAAAGTGTGTGGGTAACCCTAAACTCTCATATTATTCAACTAGCAGCCATGAAGAGGAGATACGAGTAGCTTTTGGTGAAAATTGAACAACTAGTTTGGTGCTTGAATAACTCCATCTCCAAGGTAGAAACCATTATTCTGTGAATATAGTTATTTTGTATTTATGTTTATATGCATTCATTGGAAGAAAAATAAATGAAAGCTTAACTGATTAGGTGGCTTGAATATCTATCAGGTTAATAGTTGGTGTGAAATAGTGTAATAGGTATAATGGATGTATGAAAAACAAGTATATGGCATGGGTTATATTCAATGAGTGTTTTTGCTTGTAATAGTGGATCTTGGGAGTGAAACGTGGGTTAGGTAGGAGTATTTGGCCACCAATGTTTGTGAATATCATGTGTCTTTTATGTAGTTTGAGGAATATTAGATTGGTACATAAAGTTGAGGGTACAATCTATGAGTATGAAATTCTGCACATAACAACAATCTTTAAAAATCAAGAAACCTTATCAAACAGATGAATTTTGAACTGAAATTTTTATAGTAGATTAATTACATATTGAATTGCATATCATAATTTTCTCATAATTTTTGGGAGTCAAAATCTATATTAACTGGTGCATTCAAATCTGTCCAGAAAACTGGTGTTAAACAATAATTTCGGAAGTGTTGTTCTCTTTGGGTATAAATCCAAAAATTATCATATCAGGATCATTAGAACTGGTTACAAGTCTAGTTTCTTACATTTTTGGCCTTACGTTGATTGATTTTGTATACTAAGGAAATCGTCAATTTCTTTAAAGAGCTGCAGAAAACAACCTGTTTGGGTATAATTAATTGTAAATAGTTATTTTGACAAGCAAATCAAGTAAAACCAATTGGGTTTGAAACTTAGTCCCCCAACTAGACCAACCACTTGGCTTTGAGCTTGTTTGTCCAGCCCCCAAGTCTAGTTTTTTGTCAACCCCCCATTCCTTACCAGAGTCATCATTTTGACTGGACTTCCAGGAATTGAAAGGTGACTCTTTTTTTTTTCCTGATGGAGATTGAAATTCTTTACGTAGAGGATCACTATTTGAGGAGCCCTAGTTAAGGGAAGCTTTTGACTGAGCTATCTGTTCTATTTTCTGTGCTGTTGAAGGCGGTAGTTCGCTTGTCTGAACTTTATTAGTCCCCCAACTAGACCAATCACTTGGTTTTGAGCTTGTTTGTCCAGCCCCCAAATTTAGTTTTTGTCAACCCCCATTCCTTACTAGAGTCATCATTTTGACTGGACTTCTAGAAATTGAAAGGCGACTCTTTATTCTTTCCTGGTGGAGATTGAAATTCTTTACATAGAGGATCACTATTTGAGGAGCCCTAGTTAAAGGAAGCTTTTGACTGAGCTACATGTTCTATTTTTTGTGTTGTTGAAGGCAGCAGTTCATCTGTCTGAACTTTATTAGTCCCCACACTGGACCAACCACTTGGCTTTGAGATTGTTTCTCCAGCTAACAAATTCTGTTTTATCTGTCAAAATGCATTTGTTTTCCTCACCGCAACATTTTCCATGTTCTATTGGAATAGATGCTGCATTAAGTTTTGTATCTTTCTAATGTGAACTTGTACAATATATTCTTGTTATGCAATGCAACATTGTTCTGATTTTGTGTTTACTTTTATTCATGATATTATATTTCTATTTTAATTTTATTTGGTGGGTAATTGGTGGGGGTAAATTTTCATGACACTCCTAATGTCTACAAATTTGAAAGCATAAACCTTAATTTTGTTTTCTCTCTCTGTCTCTCTCTTTTTGAGCCAGTGAGGATAATAGTGTTTTTGCAAATGGTGGTATGGTTCAGAAATGAACTAGGATAATAGTGTCTACAAATACCTTTTTCAATACACATCATAAAAAATCATACTGCACAATAGCTTATTTACTCCAAGGAGTAATACTCTCATAAAAATCATAAAAAAAATTATTAAAACAAATTTCCAAAATAAGTTTAAGTTTTTTCAAAAGTCTTCATAGACATCTAAAAAGTAATTTTTTTTTAAAAAAAAATTCATAAACAAAATTAAAAAAACTAAATAAAGTAGATTTTTTTTTCGAGACGAATAAGCCTAAACTTTTTAAAATAGCAGTTCAATAAATAACCAAAATAAAAACAATTCACTAAAAGCAAAAAAAAAAAGGTAAAAAAAAAAAATAGTCATCAAATAAAAAGGGTTAACTTTTTAATGTTCCATTTTCCATTCACTCAACAAATTCCCTTTATATCCTAAATCCAAATGTCGCTTAAGAGAAGCGAAGAAGAAGAAGAAGAAGAAGAAAAGAAAAAAAAAAAGACCTATCATATTACAAAATTAAACTGCAACAAAATCTTTTTAAAAAACAAAAAGAAAAGAATAGTTATTCAGGCGGAAAAGTTAGACTTACTTTATAGGTCTACTGATATGTCAAGAAGATGATTGATTGATAATTAAATATTATCTGATTATCAACCAATCATCTTCTTGACACATCATTGAGTCTATAAAGTGGGTATAAAAAATGGACTTGTATATCATGTTTCAAAAAAAAAAAAAAAACCTTAAGTATTCACATAATTCAACATACATTCCTATTATTCATAACAAGCATGCCACATAATCTCTAAAAATTCAACAGTTATATATCAAGATACATAACTATACACACTATATTAGACTTATTTCTAAACCAAACATTAAAAGCTTAATGTTTAATCTAATTATTGAAAATTCAAAGACCAAACATGAAAATTCCAAAGCATTAAAGAAATATGAGAGAGTCCATTAATTAATCCAGAACATTCATTAACTCATTGCAATTGAATAAAGAAAGTGATGAACTAATAAAGAATTGCAAGGGAAAGAGCACTCCTCAACCAAAAAAAAATGTATACAAACCTATTTTTATGTTTGGTGAGTAAAAATATGATATTCACCCATTTGACTAAGATGAAACAAAAATCTATATAATAACAACCCAATACAAGTCAACATTAACTTGGAGTTTTTTTTGGAAGCTCAACCCATTAAGAAAAAACAACACACCTTTTCAAACACCACATAAGCACAGAAGCAGATGGGGAGCAAGAAAAATCCCAACACTAAGTACACCCAAATATAAACAAGACCTATTTATAGAATAAACCATGTACATCCCACATGGAAGGCCAAAATTAGGTCCAGGAAATACATATAGTATCACAATAACTATTACAAACATAATAACAAAGTAAATATTCCAACTGTATGAATACCATCACGACGCATCCACAACAACATCAAGCCAGCAGCAGCAACACACAACCAGCAACAACCAGAATCAAGAAACAACAAGCAACCAGCAACCAAAAACACAGCAAGCAGCTAGCCCTTCCTTCAAAACAGTAACAAAAATAGCAGCAGCATCATCTAGAATCTTAGCAGACAACAATTAGGACAATATCCACCAAATCGGATAGCTTGCTCTACCGCATCATTCAGTCAAATGATCCTAAAAATAGCCAAGCAATCAACAAATCAATAGGACAATTCAACAATAGCTAACACAAACTAAGCTCACATGATACTGACTATCATCACTCAACCCTCAGAAAACACTCAAACTCAGCAACAAATAACAGTTAAATACAAAGAAATAACAAACTATTCAAACAATGTTTGACTCAATCACTTTACCCACAACGACTAACTCCTCTAAATTAGACCAGCAAAAACCTGCACCAATAAAACAGTCAGCCAGATATAGGAGCTTACCATCACTAAACCTACCATCCCTAAGAACCTGCATTAACAAACTATGAGAGACAAAGAATAATATTGCTCCATTCACTCAACCCACAACCTCACCCTCTCACATAATATTTATGGGATAACCTCACATCACTCAACCCACACATCCACAAATTGGCCAGCTCTCCCCAGAATAACCTGCAAACTAACAGCAAGACTAGAAATAGTGGCAAGCAAAGACCTGCCCTTAATATTAACAGCCAACCCAAGCGGTATATCCTGCCATGTGATATAAGTATGACATTTCCCATATTTTGTGCACAGTTCACGTCCTCAACCCCATTATTGACAACAAAACAATTACAAGATAAGATAAGCCAAAAGCCAGAACTATATAATAAGCCACAACTTAAACAAGGTAGACTAATCCAAGTGAAAACACCACCTGAAGATAATGTGTGAAGATACTTACCAATGTTGGTTGTTCTTAATGTCCTAATTTTTCCCCTGTTCCACAACCCCTTCCATGGGTTTGTCTCTTGGGTCTCTTACTAAATACTCTCTGTATATCTTGCGTTGCTGCACGTACGACTCCCTCGCCGGTTTCTGTAGAAGCTTGCTGCACATCGCCAATGGGTGCAGTATAATCATTTGATACCACCTCCGGTAAACCTTCACATACGGCACTAAGCTGTGAAATGCCATAATCTGCTATATTATTGTCATGGTCTATTGCTCGGTGTCACCGTCACCGTCGCCGTCACCCTCGGCCTTTACTTACACCATGACGGCCGCCACAACCTCTACCCTTACCTGTCCCTCTGGTAGGTGCATGGACCTGGCCTTTCCCCTCCCCGTCAATGTGGAAGTCATTGGTAATGAGTCGATCAACATGGTAGGTGAAGGTTATATGTGGTGTAGGAGATGATGGTGGGGTAAGAGATGATGGTACTGTGAAAGGGTCGGGTGCGGTCAAGGTCGATGCAGAGGGAATCACAGTAGACAGACATGTAGTAGACAGTGGTGCTAAGGGAGTCACCAGGGTACCAACCGCTGTCCTATGTGGGGGTGGTGACCAGGAGGGGTTCAATATATGGCCATGCTGTCTAGAAGTATGTTCAGACATTAGAGGATCTACCTCAGGGGCAAACTAGGATGTGTGATTGGTACATTCAGGTGCGGTCAAGGTCGATGCAGAGGGAATCACAGTAGACAGACATGTAGTAGACAGTGGTGCTAAGGGAGTCACCAGGGTACCAACCGCTGTCCTATGTGGGGGTGGTGACCAGGAGGGGTTCAATATATGGCCATGCTGTCTAGAAGTATGTTCGGACATTAGAGGATCTACCTCAGGGCAAACTAGGATGTGTGATTGGTACATTCAGGTGGGGAAG
The DNA here is from genome assembly GCF_055761805.1 of Camellia sinensis. Lineage (NCBI taxonomy): Eukaryota > Viridiplantae > Streptophyta > Magnoliopsida > Ericales > Theaceae > Camellia > Camellia sinensis. Next base: position 10,426,892 of record NC_138972.1, on the reverse strand, counting down.
TCTACGGTGTACACATTGCTGTAGATGGACCATGAGGGGACAGACCCATGGAAGGCCCCTCACCAAAGTGTTCTATATCGAAATTGTCTGATTGATGTGCATGACGTGGAGTAGGATGCGGTGGAGGCATTGATGTTGATGGCATTGATGTCGATGGCTCAGTGGATGGCATATTCGGGTGCGACATTGATGTCACTGTAATATCTACTCCCATATAAGGATCCTCGCCAAAGTGGCCGAAATCTAGTTGGTCACGTCGGTGCGCCTGTTGCAAACCATTGTACAATAACTCCCATATCTCAGCAATGGCATCCAATGTCTCTCTACCATTGCGTGTAATATGGGCAGCGTCTGCCACGTGATATGCCCTCGCAACTCTATGAACCTATAATGTCATAATAGCTGTGTTACGTAACCATCGATGCCAAATAACAAACATACACAAACTTAAGCAAATGTTGTTTTGGAGAATATAAAGAACTTACCAATCCCTCTAAACTACCCCCGACGCCTTGGTATCCGAAGGCGGCAATGTCACTCGGATTACTCAGTACTAGACGTGTATGACGGCGAAACCATAACATGTATAGGTCGGAAGATGTAAGCCCTTCATTGCTCCTCTTAGCATGGACAATGGTGTTACGTCGGTTGTTCTACTCGTCCATAAATGTCTAGTATTCCTTTGCCCAATCAATGGCCATTTTGCCACGCCTATCTCTAAAATACATCGCCAAGTGGGCGTCAAAACGATCAGGCACACTCTAAACTCGTCCAAATTGTCTAAGCACTCGGTCGGGGAGATGCCAGTTAATGATATTGAAGCATATAAATGGCACTTGTGCCATCCATATGTCTCGACCAACGGTACAATATGATGGGAAGCTGGTCATGATGTCATCCTCCGTCCTGTAAGGCTCCCATATGAACCGCAATAACGATGCAATAATTTAGAGATCTATCCATACACTGGAGGTCGACAAACATGAAAATGGCCAAATTGACATGAACAAATTACAAACCTCCCCCTCTATCATGCGGTCGAACTGGTCCCGGAAGATGACACTAACATTAGTTGATATCACCACGTAGTTGAAGGGAACCCTCCACTTGTAAGCTCGCAGGCCAGGTGGTAACAGTTGGTTGCCCTCCCCTGTGGCACGCTCGCCAGCAGTAATGTTCGACTTTCGACTAGGGGCGATCCTGCTCAATCTCTCCCACGCCCAAACCTACAATGAATGATGCCATTATTAATTTATTACACTAGGCACTTTAGAAAACATGGCAATTGAGAATATGAGATAAAACTACAAGTCATTGCAACTCACTTGTAACAACACAAGTGGCCCAGCCATCTCCTTTGTATCAGCCTTAGTCGCTCGACACAACATCTTATACAAACATACCAATGTGGCACTACCCCAGCTGTACTCCTGGATACAGTCAAAGTCTCTAAGTAGTGGCAAAAACATCATCTTCACTATATTTTGTGACTTATCGAGGACGAGCACCCCCCCAATAAGCCACATAATATAGGCTCGAGCGTAATGATGAACCGTCTCATCGGGTGCATCATGTAGAAGGTGACAGAAATGCTCTAATATCTATTTCAACTTAAGTGATGATCCTATGAAGTCTTGTTGTGTAGGTGTTGCTCCTAACAACTCCACAAATAACGCTATCAAATCATCCAACTTATTTCCTGGGTCTTTTCTAGTGACTGCGTCTCCATCAACCGGTAGGCCAAATAGAATAGCCACATCCTGTACTGTAACCGTGGACTCTCCGACAAGGAAATGAAATGTGCGCGTCTCTATGCGCCACCTCTCTACGAGAGGTGTAATAAGATGGTGGTCCAATCGAATAGGTCCAATCCGGTACACCCTATAGAACTCCGCACACAGTAGGCAACATAGGGCTGTATGGTCTAAGGCGGTGTCGTATATGCCCAAATCAGATCGTCGGCATTTCAATTTCGGCTGATCTTTCGCCTGCACAAGACAATGTTGTGTGTATGAGACATAATTCTTGTACATACACATTTGATTACTGAAATGACAATTGAATTTTCATAATGAACCCATCTTCTATTAACTGAAACAGTGGGTGAGATAGCCAACATTTTAGTGGTGCATAGTGCGTAAGTGGTGTAAATGTACAAAGATAAATACATACAGACATAGATTTGCAGTGTCATGACAGAGAAATGAAAGGCTTCATCAAAACTAATACTCCCTCCGTCCCAAAATAATGGTCCCTTTTGGGGAATCCAACTTTTTTTGGTAGTACAATTATTGTACTTTTAAAAAGTTGGTTTTCCAAAATTACCCTTTGATAGTACACTTTTTTGAGAATATCAATGTCATAATTGTACTTTTTATATTATTTATGAATTTAAAAGAAGGGCAAAATGGGAAATTTATATTATTTTGTACTTGATTTTTGAAGAGGGACTAATATTTTGGGACAATAAAAAATGGAATAAGGGACTAATATTATGGGACGGAGGGAGTATAAGTTTTAGAATGTTTGGTACACCTGTTAACGAAGCTGGGTTGTACCCTTCACTGTAGACTGCAATTGGGGGTTTATGTGGTTTTCAGTTAGATTAGAAGGGCGTAAAATATAACTAAGCCGTCATTTCATCATTGAGATAAGAATTAAATAAGTTGGGGATCAAATAAATATAATGAAATATTACAGAGCAATATAACATATAATGAATATATTTTGAAGAGTTTAAAGTCCTTTATTTTGAAATGAAAAATGTCGCTCGAGCTATATTAATGCAAGTTGTTGTACTATGAAATAAGTTAAAAGTTATTAAAGTAAATGGATAAGCTAAAATAGTCACTTTGTTAATAATTGAAATTGTTTGTGTTCTTATTTTATATAATTTTTAGGACAGTAAAAATATAAAATAAGAAATCGCTGGCAAGTAGAAGATTATGTTATTCGAAATTGGCAAAACGCTTCATTGATGAACCACTGTTGAATTGAATTTCACTTTCAATACCTTTGGACTTCATTATAATTTTGTACGAAATTGACCTGAAACCCTCTAAATATGAACTTTTATTTGTATAATAATTATATATATATAGTTATATAAATGACTATGCTTGAGAGAAATATTAATATTAAACAACACCTCACATTTTCCCCCAATTGAAAATGATCGATAGAACCCACATGGTGGGTAGGTAAGTAATAAGGATTATTACAAGTAGACCGCTTGGAATTTTTTATTTTTTTCAAAGTTTGTGTCTAATCTTATTATAATTGGTGTGGGGTTATGACCACGTGGTACTCGGACAATTATTAGTAGTACCATATGGCCGTACTTGTAAAATCTACATCTACTCATTAACAATGAAAATATAACAACACAAAACATATTCACTCCGACAATAGGACAACTAAAACTCTCTATCTCTCTATCTCTCTCTCTCTCTTCTCTTTCTTGTCTTCTCTGTTCTCTCTCTCCTCAAATGAAATCGAAATCAAACCCTCTTTGTCTTCTCTTCTCTGTTGAAAAATATAATCCACAATTATTATTAGATATTCTTAAAGTATCACATGATATTATTTATGTGATACTTTTGACAAATGAGAAATCATAACATAGTAAGTGAATTATTTATTATTTCTTAATTATTTAACAAAAGTGAATCAACATATTTTTCTCCTAGAGGACTACATAATTAGCTAGCTAGCAAGGATAATTATTGAGTCATCCTAGAGTATCATGTGGTGTTATTTATTTAATGTTCCCAACTACTTACGTAATGAAAATTTTTACAAGAAACAATGTTGACTCACTTTATTAACTAGGTAGAAGACAAGGAATGAACACTTGGGCCTTCGTTTGGCATGTCAAAAAGACAAAATAGGCTAAAAAGCCAATAAGACAAAATGTTACATCTAAACCATAATCATTTCATTTTTTCTTTTACAAAAGCCAAAAAGCCTATCCCAAATGAGACTTTTTAGCCACAGGCCAAAATAGCCAAAAAGTCAACCCACATCCCAAATGAACCCCTTAATCTGTTTATTTGGTACAGTTTATTGTAAGTTAAAGGTTAGTAATAAAAAAGAAGTCGAAAGCATTATTTCTCTAACATTATGGTAATTAACTTTTTCAACTCATTTAAAAATAAAAGTTGCACCAACAGGCCAATACGCACCTCTCAAATTATAATTAAAAAAAAAATCTACAAACCATTCATGTAAATTATACTGAAAATCGTCTCATAAAAATTGAAATAAGTCAATGTGGGTTAATAGTGTGAAAACAGTTCCTACTATGAATTCCAAAAACCAGCGGGTGGTTCCCGCTGTTACAACACTTAACTGTATTTGAAAGGGCAAACTCCACCTATTTTAAAAAAAATTTATTAAAATTTATCAATTAAAATAATGTTCTTCAAGTAAGGAAGTAGGCAAATCTAGTTTTCCACACTGCGATGGTACTATGAGTCGCTAAAATTGGATTATTTAATAATTTTTTGAGTAGGTAATGGGTGATGAACTAGGACTACTGATTTGATGATTATATAGTATTATTTTGTGATATAAGATTATGAATTCAACCTCTATAAAAAAGAATATTGTTTGTGATATTTATTTCTTCTTTTATTTTAGGAATTGTATTTAAAAGTTGTTTATTTCATCCTAAGCGTGAACTTGGGGTAATTGTTAAACTTGATGATCATCAACTTTTTAACCATTGTTTTTTTTTTTTTGGGTTAAGCTAGCAGTCCATTTAATGTGCCTGTTTGGAAAAACTTAAAAGCAGCTTATTTCAGCTTTCAGCTTAATTTAAGCTATTTTGATGTGTTTGGTTTAGCTTATAGCTTATAGCTTATAGCTTTTTGGAAGTCAGAAATCAGCTTGTTCTTTGAGTAGGGCAGGAGATGCTTAATTTATAAGTCAGAAATCAGCTTATGTTCATAGTTATAAACTATAAGCTGTTTAGGCATAAGTTATAAGCACTTTCCCACAGCTCTACCAAACAGGGCTAATATAATCTTCTATGTTCTCTCTCTATGGACTAACATTAACACTTGGGGAAATTTGTCTAAACCGTTGAAATGTCCAAATAGGATAATCCATGGACTAACATTTACAGTTTCACATTATATTATGTAACAACTACAGTGTTTGTGTAGTATTCAAATATCGATTATAAGTAAATAATTCATACCGACTGACGCCATATTGTATCGGCTCGATGCTGATGAATCAATAATGAGATCTTCTCTGGTAAATGAGTCATAGACCTGCACAAGTTTTCATATATGAAATCGAAATCCAATAACAAGAAGTTTGACAATAGTACATACATATGCTGACAAAATTAGAACACGACCTGAAAGTATATCACAGGTATACAAATTGCAACAAGTTAGGGAAAACAAAAAGAAAGTGTTGCATGAAATGAAAAAGTTAAAATAATATCACGGAAGTTTGTTCTTCAACAATAACCCTTAATATCAATTATCGGTACCATTTCATATCCTCTGCGTGTCTATAAATAGCAGTACCCCAACTACGATCATTTTCCAACCCATCTCAATAGTATTTTACAACCCATATATTTATTTTCATTTTGCTGTATACAAGAAATGTCTTCGAGGGGTACAGGCAGTTCACGCCAGCGAAGATTGCCAAAAGTGTGGCTACTATCTCCATTTAGTTATGACTACATGAGCGACAAATACTCTAGCCCAAAGGATTATTACGCTGGTATTCGGGCAGAATGGGTATTCAGGGTAACGGAGCAGGAGAGCTTGTTTAATGATCTACGTAACTTAGGGGCACCGGTACCTCATCGTCGTTCATTGAGCATGCCTAGACGAAATGTGGGTGACTATGCAGAAGCAGTTAGCAGAATTCAAAAGGAGAACAACAGAATGTTGCTGCGGAGATGTTGTCATTTCATACTTGAACTAGCAACTGAAGTGGCAGAAGCAAGCAACAGATAATTGACTATAACCGAGCAAATCACGTCTTATATAATGAAAAATATCTCTCTGACTACTACATGTCAGATGAGGAATGAGAAAACAAACATCTAAGTGTTGTTGTTCAATATGTGTGCATGTCGTACTGAGTCTATTTTCAACATATGTAACCGTCCAGTTCAGTATGTGTAACTATTTTATGTTGTTGGTGTGTATCGGGTCTATGTTGTGTAATCGTCCACTGCACTGTTGTTGTTCAACTACGTTATTAACCGTCTGTTGCACTATGTGTTACTGTTTTATGAAGCTTAAGTTTATGAAAAGTGTACATTTATGTACACTCACCTATAAACATGGCCTACAAAATTTGTATTTGCATTGGTAACTTGTGGCTAGCCATTACAATGTATCTTATCTTTTATCATCATACATCCAACCAAGTTCAGTCATTGTCATCATTATCAATGGGGGATGACAATGTCAGGTTGGTATATTATTTTCGAAAGAATGTTCCATAATCAATTTCAAGGAAGCAAAAAAAAAATTGTTTACATTAAAGGGACCAAACGAATGCGATTAGCTGGACAACCACATTTTATTTGAAAGTATAGACCCATTTAATTTGTCAATTATGGATGTAAATCATAAAATAAAATGCTAAACATTAACAAGGGCCATTGGAAGGGGCATATGCTATATGTTGATCTTGACTATTATCGCATTTAAAAAATGTTGTGCATTTTCAGTGAAACCATTACACAAGTCATAATTTCACATTCTAAATTCTCCTTTTATTGATAACTTGTGGATACGCATTACAAAGCCATTACAAGAGAAATTGTTCCGTCAGACATCGAAACAATTTCATTCATTATCATCATCATTTGACATCTCAATGTCATATTGATACATAGCATATATGCTCTAACTAAAATATTGTTGCGCATCATCCATTAAGCCATCTTCGGCAAGCTCATGCGCTGTCTTACGAAGTTCAGATCTTTACAAACGTTGGGTCATGCGATTAACTTCATTGCGAATACGATGCAATGCTCTTTGCAACAACTGTAGAGTGTCAATTGGCATACACATGGCTAGTCGTCGAGGAAATTTAAAATGAACTTCACGACATAGTTCAACGAGAACGGTTGGTCGTGTTATGCGAAATTCCCACTCAGCTCTCATAGTATTGACGGTGTGATGTGAGTAACGCAAATTTGGATTTAATGGGTATTGAAATTCATCTCCGTCTGCAACCCAATGGCGACCCATTGCTGAATATAGATCAACCACCGTGTACGTCATGTTGATATCTCTCGGTTTTTGTGTAAACATATAGGTCTGCTAGGGTGTGATACTTATAGTGGTGACTGGGAACAGTAGTTCCAACATGTAGAACACATAAAATGGAGATGGACACAATTACTCATGTCTATGTGTTTAGAGTAAGTGGAGGAGCGTTATCACGTCAGCCTTTATGACCTGAAAAAATGTGCTTTCACTTTTTATCATGATGGTACCTATGTGTTTAAAGTAATTGGAAGAGCGTTGTCACGTCAACCTTTATGACATGAAAAAATGTGCTTTCACTTTATGTCATGATGGTACCTGTGTGTTTAAAGTAATTGGACGAGTGTTGTCATGTCAACCTTTGTGACATGAAAAAACGTGCTTTCAATTTATGTCATCATGGTACCTGTGTGTGTAAAGTAATTGGAAGAGTGTTGTCACGTCAACCTTTGAAAAAACGTGCTTTCACTTGATGTCATGATGGTACTTGTGTGTTTAAAGTAATTGGACGAGCGTTGTCACGTCAACCTTTATGACATGAAAAAACGTGCTTTCATGTCATTAGGAGATGTCAACTCGACCTGTCAATTCGATAGATTTCAAATCCATACAGCTGATGAGGGTTTTTAGGAGATTTGAAATTCACATATAAAAACTTTTTAAAACTAATCATTTACCAATATGTACTAAATTTAAGAGAAATTTCTTGCCTGGAAAAATAGGCTTCTGTCACGTAATGAATTTTTTGATAACTAAAAAATAGTTCACCACCTGACAAAATGTGGCTATGCATTGAATATTACATGCATTTATATTGCTGATTAGTAATCCATTTCACATTATTGTGATAGAAGATAAGGTACACATGGTACCCGTGAGTTTAAAGATATTGTCAGTGCGTTGTCACGTCAAGCTTTATGACATGAAAACCCATGCTTTAAGTAGATTTCAAATCCACTACTCAAACTTTTTAGAACAACTAAGCATTTACCAATATGTACTAAATTTAAGACACATGATTGAATTGATAAAATGGCCTTCCCTTACGTAATGAATTTTTGGAAACTGAAAAAACAATTCACCACCTAACAAAATGTGGCAACGCATTGAACATGACATGCATTTATATTGGTGATTAGTAATTTATTTGACATTATTGTCATAGGAGATAAGGTTCATATGGTACCTGTGTGATTAAAGTTATTGTCAGCGCGTTGTCACGTCAACCTGTATGACATGAAAAAACGTGCTTTCACTTTAAAGAAGCTGTCATTTGGGCAAGAAAGAAGTACGAAGCTTTGAAGAGGGTTTTAAGGCCAAGTTTGGCATGAGACAAAAAAGACAAAAAGTCAAAAAGTCACTATCCTATTTAAGTCACATCATCTTATTTAAGTCACATCACCTCTCTAACACATCACTTCAAACCCAACCCAAACCCAACCCATATTTCATAAAAAGTCAAAAAGTGCACTTATTTAGTCTTCCCAAACTAGGCCTAAGTAGATTTGAAATACAGTATTCAAACTTTTTACAAGAACTTAGCATATACCAATATGTAGTAAATGTCCGAGAAATGATTGAATTCATAAAATGGCCTTCACCCACGTAATGGATTTTGAAAAGAAAATAAAAAAAAAAAATAGTTTTCCACATAACAAAATGTGGCAAAACATTGAATATAAATTGCATTTATATTGGTGATTATTAATTCATTTCACAATATTTGCATTTTTCTAACATTAGATAAACTGGCGTCCATCGAGGTCAAGACATAATTGACCATCAACGCACCAAAGTCTGCACAACCCAGTGCACAAAGGACACTTGCAACAACTAAAGCAATTGAAGAGATTTGCCACATTTGACCAAATCTATGTCATCAGTAATTGAAGTCGTAAATACATTATCAATTTACTGAATACTGATTCATTGAATATTACATTGACTCCAATTCAAAGAAAATAGCGTGGAACTAATATGTAAACAAGAAAAAAAACTACTGTTGAATCGATCGGATTCTCGCTGGATATTTTCTCTTGTCATGCCCTCTTTGCAAACACAAACTACAATGGTGCAATCCACTTTGTTTGGAAGTATCCATTTCGTTGTGGATGTGGGTATGTTGAGGACAACTCGTTTTAACTTCACGTTGTTGATCTGGAATAGCAAGCAAAGTTGGGTAATCATCATTAGGCTAATATTGCTCGTGCGACATGGGCCTAAACTTCTGCGTGAAGATACGCTTGTGGACTTCCAACTTATACTCTGGTGCAACGAAAGAAAAAGGGTGCTCGCCCAAGTCTGCTGTCACAGCAAGCATGTGGGAGCATGGCAAGTGAAATAATGTGTACTTCCCACATGAACAACTCGGTGGTCGGAGACTAACTATTTGACGAGTACCACCCCCCATCCCATGCAGTGCTGTCCTCCCCTCATATTCCCCTATTCCCCTACAGAAAAAATGTATGTACGTGGATTAATATGCATATATGTTTAAATATAGACTAACATCAATGATCGACAAGTGCGAAATGTTAATGTGTAGTGAATTCGGTGCATCCAATAAAAATTACCTATTAATCGGTACCAACATATGCACATTCGCTTTAGATTGGTGCTCGTTAATCCATCATTGAACATTAGTCGTGTACAAGTGACCTCGATTACTTGTATTTTTAGCAATGGTCCTGCCCTCGTCAAAATATTTGACGAGCTGATAAAAAGTTATCTCAACTGATGCTGTAATGGGAACACTACGTGCCCCTTTCAGTACACCATTGAAGCCCTCTATATGGTTTGTCGTCAATATGCCCCAACAACAACCACCATCATGGCTAATTTGTCCAATGAATAGGATTCATCCGACTAAACCACCGTTTAACATTCTTCTCGAGCATGTAGATATTGTAATAACCCTCATGCTATCCTAACCATACTCATATGCATTCATGTGATTCTGTCTTGTAAACTTGCATTTCGAGTCTTGTCCTTGTTTGTTTAAGTGTTACAACATGCTTTGTATCCTGCTTGGTGTGAGTTTAGCCGAGGTCATTTTTAGTTATCTTGGAACCACTTTGTTTGACCTCCACCATTGCCCTGACATATTGGCCGAGATGTCATTACCTAGGCCGAGGTGTTCATCACCAAGGCCAAGGTGTGAATCATCTAGGCCGAGATGTTATCCTTGCACCCAAGTGATCTTGTCTCGGAGTGGTATGACCTAGACCGAGGTGTGGCACATCTAAGCCAAGGTGTGGCACAACTTAGTCAAGTGTTGTCCTTCCTAACCGAGGTCATCATTCCCTACGTGCCGATGTCTTGATATAGCCGAGGTCCTTACTCGCCAGAGTGCCCATGCCGTCTTGCTTATTGAACACACTTTGTCATAGTTTTGTCTTGTTACTCAGTCACCTTTTTGTTTAGCACCAACCAGTCGCTGCCACATGCCTCTGTAGAGGGTTAAGTCAGCCAACAGACTTAGAAATGAATCATTTTGCTATATGTCTTTGGTTGTGAAGAGAGAGAAGCTCTAGAAGAAGAAGAAGAAGTTTAGAGTGAGAGAGTGGGTTTCGAGCTTGATTCCTAGAGATCAAACCATTAGATTCACGTATTGAGGTTAGATTCTTGATCTACTCTTATCATTCTTATTGATCATCTAGCTGCATTGCATGATCGAACCCGTTTTGCATGTCATGCATCGATTTAAAGTTGGTTTTAGAAAGAGAAAATGGTGTTCTTGTATTCGCGAAAGAAAAGTCTTGTTTGATCCGAAAGTTTGCATTAAGTTTCGTGTTTTTGTGTTTGTTCTCACTAGATCCTTGAATATGGGTACCCAGGTCCACGTTTTTGAACTCATAGCATGAAATCTCAGATTTTGTAATAACAAATCATGATCCTTCCATTTCATCTTCCTCATATTCATGTTCATCTTATTCTTCAAGGAAGGGAAACCCAGATTTTTCCCGACTTCATCCCTTTGAGTGTGACCATCGAGGCCACACCTCGGCCAGGGGATATAGAACCTCGACCTAGACCTGGTAATCGCCCAGCATGTTTTCCCGAGATAAAGAATTGTGTTTGTTCTGATTTGACTTAGTCTTGGGGAAATGCCGAGATCATCTACATGCATGTAAAACTTGTTTGAAAGTGCATTCAACCGACTTTGCCATGTGTTTGTAGGGTTTGGACTTGCCTTGACCCCGACGTCTCAAGAACTAAGTGAGTGGTATTTTTAATAAAGCTATGTTATAATGTTTTGATAAAGTCTCGTTTTGCTCCGTTTTGAGAAAGTATGTGTAAGCATGAATGGTTATTCCTAATTGGGAAATATATATATATTCTTGTTTTGATGACATTCTTGGAAGTCCGTACGTGCTAAGGGACTGTAAGCGTTTGTAGCACAAAGTTTGGAAGTCTGTACGTGCTAAGGGACTATAAGCGTTTGTAGCACAAAGTTTGGAAGTTCGTACGTGCTAAGGGACTATAAGCGCTTGTAGCACAAAGTTTGGAAGTCCGTACGTGCTAGGGGACTCTAAGCATTAGTAGCACAAGTCCTTAGTGTCCGGGGACTATAATGCAACGACACCATTGAATTGAGATATCTCCCTTGTCTTGCCTTGTCTTGTCTTGTTTGCCACTGACGGTTTACCGCGTGGGTCTTGTTGCCGAGATGTCATCACTTGTATTATAATGATGTTAGTAAGCATCCTTTGAAACTTGATAGATTTGGAAGATGGACTTGATTCATCCCTTGGCTTGTAACAACTATGTTATGTATTGTTTGATAAAGATCTTGAATACCAGTCATGCAAACCCCTTTATTTCTTATACCATTCACTGAGTATCCAAGCTCACCCTCTCTATATATATATGTAGGTGATGAGCAGGAAGGCGGACGCCTAGGTGTGACTCGCAAGCTTGTTTTGGGTTTTTGTCTATGTCGGCCTAACTTGTATACATGTCGGCAGTCTTGAAAATCATGCTTCTCGGCTTATAATGCTTGTAATGTACACATGTCGGCTGAAGAAGCCTTTTGATCAAGATGTAAAAATGTATTTTGTACTCTATCGTATTTGTTTCGAAGTTGTAATATTATGTTATGTAAAGTTGTATGCCATTCCATGTAATTTACGCACTGCTCTTATGGACCACTTGTATTTTTAAAATTTTGCTTCTGCACTTGTGAGCCCCATATATATATTTATACTCTGTTTGTGTGTGAATTTTGAAAGTTGGCCTTCGGTAATCTCAGGTTACTGGCCATCACGGCACTAAACTACTAGGGGCGGTTTGGGGTCGTGACAGATTGGTATCAGAGCACGCATTCCTTGTAGTACGTTATTCACACACTTCGAGTCCTAAAGAGCATAGGATGTCCTTTAGAATAATTTTAGGATTGCATCATATTGCTTGTTGCTTGACAAGGTGCGCATCATCTCGGCATAACCATTTGTTATTTGCATACATGCTTCTTGGTCCAGTTTGTTTTAAGGTTGCATTTTGACTACTCATAGCATCATGAGGAGAGGTAGACCATCAGTTGGCCGAGATCAACCAGAGGATAGATTGGACAGACTAGAGAGACTAGTTGAAGGTTTAACTCACGAGTTGAGGCAGATGAGGCAACAGAATGCAAGTGCTACATCAACCCCGGCCGAACAGACGAATGGCCGACATGCAGCTCCACCTCTTCCAGTGCCCCAAGTGCCTCCACAGCCAGCCTTGTATGGGGAAGGGACGATGACTTTGATTAAAGAGTTCAAGAAGATGAACCCACCAAGATTCGCAGGAGGCATAGAGCCGATGAAGGCCGAGGCGTGGGTTTTGGAAATGGAAAAGCTGTTCGAGATCTTCCCTAGCACCGACACTCAGAAGGTGACATTAGCAGCATTCACATTAGACGATGACGCTCGAAGGTAGTGGATGATGATCCGGGAGGCGATTGTGTAAACTGTATAAGTGTATTGTCAGGGGATTGCGATTGTGCCAACATTTGAGTGAATGTCCCGCCCACTAGAATTGGCATCTCTGTACTACCAAAATTGCTCTCCTTCTCCACATAGATTTCCAAAAAATAATCAGGACCTAATTCATGTGGGAGCTCTAAGACATTACTTAAGGTCTCATTATCTTTGATTGGCAGTAACCTATACTTCCCCCGACATGGGAGTCTACATTTAAACTTTATCGCATTATTTCCCTATGCGTACCAACCTTCGGCACCATCATAGCCTCCAACTCGCCCAATGTTATCCCCCTGTGCACATTATACAATCCCTGAGGTTCGGTGTCATACAACACACCTTCATCGCAATTTCGCAAAATCTTTCCACCCCAATAGAACATAATGCTCACAACTTCCATACCTAAACTTTGCATTCAAAGTAACTCAATTATTTCAAAATAATAAAGTAAGCACATTTGAGCGCAAACACCACATATATTACACAGGAGTGCCTTTAGGCATGGGTCTTTTGGTATTACAAAATATTTAAGTGGCATATCGACATGAACATGGAAATGAAAGTTATTTGCTCCATATATAATAACATCCTATATGACTTATATATCTTGTATTATTTAGAAGGATTATCTATTTGTATATTTAAATAAAAAATCATGTATGGGATCATTTCTTCAATTATCATGAATTAACATTTGAATTCTTTTGTTGTGATTTGTGATGATTTCTTCACCCCTTCTTACGAGCTTATGTTTTCCTTTACTCTTTGTTTTATATTGTTATGCTTTCCCTTTGGTATTATTATTATTTTTTAAAATAATTTTTTCAATTAAAACTCTTTTTTTGGGGCTTTCATGGGTGGGTGTTTTCAGATGCTTTGAAAGAACCTTTCCATATCTTTAATTGAAATTTTGTTCAGGTTTATCAAACCCGTTTTCGTCATGTGTTTCGTGTGTAGTTGCTTTCATACTTTGATCTTTTTAATTTCACATTCTATGAAATAGCATGCACATACTATAAGAACTCTTCCCATAACCTCACTGTGCGCACCATAATTTCTCATTTCATCTTCATGTATTGAACCATCCATGTATGACATTATAACCAATAGGCCTTTGATACAGAAAAACTCTACTAAACTAATTCGTCATACTATAATAACCTAATTTTACAAGCCCTAACTTTTCATACTATAACAACCTAAGAACTTCCAACAGGAAAATCCTAAATTGTTGACAAGTTCAAACTCTAAACTACCATGCCCACAATTGTTCAGTCTGAAACAATAGTATAATATATTCAAATTCCAACTTTCCATGAAGAATAAAAAGTATCTTGCCTTCTGAAAACATAAACACATTAAGCTTTTGGGTCAATCGCTAATCTAATAGATTCATGTAGCTACAGATAATCTGTGACGACCCAGAATTTTTCCCTCCGCTCAAGTGGAGGAGTTTACGCTCGAGCGAACTTTTGGGGTTCTCAGCAATTTTGCAGACGGCCTGAGATTCTGGGAGTTGTGAATCTCCGCTCGAGCGGAGAAGTTGACGCTCGAGCGGACTGCTTTATTGGTCTGTGCGCGCTCGAGCGGTTGAAGCGACGCTCGAGCGTAAGAAGTAAGATTTCCCTTGTCATTGTAGTGGTGTATTTGGAACCTCGTTATTTTATTTTGGGGTCTTGATTGTGGTGGTAATATGATGGTAGAGTAAGATTGGATCAAAAACTTTAGTTTGAATATTTTGTCTACGATCAGCCGTCACTCTTTTGCCCTTTTCTTTTTCCACACTTTGAATTTGGATGTGAGGTTGGAACCATTGGAAATCTTATTTTCGGGGCTTCAATTTGAGCACAAGAACGACTTAAAACGGAGTCCGGATGGGAGAGTTATGCCTATTTGAAGTTTTGACATCTGTGCTGAATGCATGTACGCTCGAGCGTGAATATGTGCGCTCGAGCGGGTTTTTCGGACCAACAGCTTTAAAAACGGGATTTTGGATCATTTTAGATGTTTTTCTTCTTTCCTTTTCCTTCCTCTCTTCCATGTCCGAAACCCTAGCCCCCAAACCCTTGAATTCCTTTACTTTGATCACGATCCACCATGGTTTTTGGCATCAAGGATGAAGAACAAGGGAGGATTAATGTTTTTACCCGATTGGAACTTGGATTTGCGAAGGCTTCTTTCCAAGCTCACTCTTTTGCTTGATTATTGAGGTAGGGGTTCTATTTCTCTCCAATACTTACATCCATGGTTAGATTTGAGGTATTTTCATTGTATAAATGTATAAATTTTCATTTTGAGCATATAGAGGAAATTATGAGATTTTGGGAATTTTGAGTTTGAAACATTGAAGGTTCAATTGATGGGTTAAAGTGATGGAGTATGATCCCTAGATGTATAATTAAGGAGGGAATTGGGGTCATGGTATGAGAAGTATGAATTTTTTTATGGAAAACTTTTTGTTCTTGAAACCCTAGATGAATTTGTGATGATAAAGAATGATTTTGCTCAAATTGGAAATAGAATCATGGAATTGGTGGGTTGAGTTATACGTGTACAAGTTTAATTGGATTTCTGAGATGTTTTGCAATAATGTTAAAAATTTACGAATGAACCTTGTTATGGGCATTATAAATCATGTTAAATTGAGAAAGGAAATTAGAGGAAATGATTTAAAGAATTAATGTGTGACTTCATATGTGTGTAGGACACGCTTCGAGAGGAATAAATGCTCCACCAATGCACTGTGAGTAATAGTACGAAGATGTGCATTTTATTTATTATTGATGATTATTATCACTAACACTCTGTTTCTTGTAAGTGTTACACGAACATGTTACATGAACAATTATGATGAGTGAAAGTCAATGTGAACGTTGAAAGATTGGCATATATCGGTATGACTTTGGAATGACTTCGTTCTATCAATAGCGAATAATAATTCTCTATTATCTATAAGCAAACTACGTCGTTTCTTAATGAATAAATAGAATTATGTTCATCTTTAAGCCAAGTATCTGTATGAAACTGAGATTATTCTATTGTGTTACTTATGGACCCGAGGTCATCAAGAACCTATGACACGCATGCAATGTTTAATATTATTATGTGGCCTCAGTTAAGAATTGTTATGATTATTATCATCCAGTTGTTTGCGAGACACCTGTATTAATTTGTAATCAGGCCATGGGAAACTTATGTGCATTATTGCATACTGATACTTTAAGAAGACTGAAATCATCCTCATTACAAGTTACATGGGCTTATGCCATTACAAGTTACATGGGCTTATGCCATTACAAGTTACATGGGCTTTATGCCATTACAAGTTACATGGGCTTATGCCATTACAAGTTACAAGGGCTTTATGCCATTACAAGGGCTTTATGCCATCACAAGTTACAAGGGTTTTATGCCATTCCAAGGGCTTCATGCCAACTTTTCAAGGGCTATATGCCATCTTTCAAGGGCTTTTTATGCCATATGTTTCATGTTCCAAGGGCTTTTATGCCATATGTTTCAGGGCTTTAACGCCAATGTGTTTCAAGGGCTTTATGCCGTTTTGATAAGAGCTTCATGCCATTTTGTTAAGGATTTCAAGCCGTTCTGTTAAGGGCTTAAAGCCATTGTGTTCAAGATTAGGCTCAAGGCCGTTCCGTAAAAGATACTTAAAATATAAATGACTTTGATGAAATCCGTATTTGGAGTTACGAAATGCTTCATATGATAAGTAATTTCTGAAATGAGAAAAATGCTATGAACTTATGATATGTTTATAATATGATATGCTTGCCGGATAATTTTCCCCAAAATGCCCAGATGCACTATGGAACCCCGAATGTTCAAGATATGACAAGTTTTCTGAAAAAGATACTTAGCTATGCATACAGAAACAAATAAACCATTTGTTCTCTTTATTGATAAGCACACGGATATGGATTATAATTCACGTTGAGCATTGAGTTGTTATGTATTAGTATTCACTGAGCCTGACTCACTCTATTTTATGTTTGTTTCTGTAGGCACTCAACCTGGAGATCAACCTTCACTTGTGGCTTTTGTTACCCAGTTGTCAAACCCTAAGTATCTAAGCCCTTAGATGTTGATTGTTCAAGTTATGGAGTTTTGCTAGTTTTAATTTGCACCCTAAATGTCTATTAAGATCGGCGTATATGTATGTGTACATAGCTATCTTCAGGTGCACGTCACTGTATATTTAACTGCATGATGTTCTGTTTGTGATCCTGGCATGGTAGTGGTAGCTCAATGGATATATTGTTATAATTATTATTTTTTTTTTGTTTGCTATTATATACTATTAAATGCTTCCGTTCAGGCCCCGTAGATTATATTCATCAGGTTTTATGTCCGTTTTCTGAGGTGGTCATGCCCAAACTTTTAGAGGCGAGTTCTGGGTGTGACATAATCAATTCACGCATGGAGTTACAACACCTCAGTTTAGAAGAAGCTTTGAGGATTGTTGAATAAATATTTGTTTTCTTAAGTCCATTTGATTGGGCTAATTACATTGATAAAGAGGTTATCTTTGCAACTTGGTAAAGTAAATGCCAGCCAAATAGATGCCAGGTCAAGTGCAAATCAATGACACATAGACCCTTTGAACTTCTTTTGACTAAAAATCACCATAAGAATTAAGACCAACCAAAAAAGATTTTTTGAGGCTTTATTGTTGTGGATAAGTGGTTTTGGAAATACTCTTCTGATCCTAAGAGACGCTAGTGATCCTCTTCTAGTCACCTGAAAAGAAATAAACACTCCGGTCGGGGGTGCCGGAATTAGCACTCCGACGGGCAAGTCAGTCTCACACTCAAGATTGCTTGTATTCTAAGTTAAGCACAACAATTTTCAAATACCTCTTTCTGGCTGATGTCTCTTTTATTTATATCCTTTCCTCTTTGGGCCTCGGGATTAGATTCATTTCCAACCTCCTATTTGGTACATTTTATAATAGACCGATCCTCACTCGGCCCCTTGCTTAATCGGCTATTTGGCCGAGTAGGGTTGGATTTGAGCTTTCGAGCCGATTGACGAGTGCTTCGAATCTCGATTCTCCCAGATTCGATTATCCGGAATTACTACGACTCCCAATACTCGGCCCCCACAATTGCCCCCCAAACGCTCCACTAACGACAGTTGGCTGGAGTGTTTGGCTTCGAACTCAAAAAGCCAGAGTCGAAATTCGGCGGCTGACAGTATTCCAACTCAAATGTCTGTACACACGCTTCTCGGTTATCATTTCAACTTCCCACCTCCTCGTACACTTCTATTTATTGTGATTTAAAATTTTGACGTTTTTTCAAATGCATACACGCTTTTAGACGCCCGTCGCTGAACTGCCTTCCGAGCTACCTCTGTAACTTCGTACTCTTCTCTATCTCCTTCGCCTCTTGTAAGTTCTCTCATTCTCTGCTTTGAATCTCTTTCCTTGCTTTATTTTTTGGCTTAGCATAATCCTATTGACTGGGGGAAATGACGAAACATTAAAAAGATCTCCTCTCACCGGATCGAATTTCTAGCTTCCGACACCATTTTTTCATTCCTGACAATGTCCGTCTGTCATTTGTGGCAGACGGCACCCTCGATATGGAAAGGGCTGATGAAACCACGATCGACTTCCCTCTTCTATCAATCGCAGAGGGTGGGATCCGTTTCCCCCTTCACCCACTCCTTAGGGCCATGCTTTGCCATTGGGGGTTAATCCCTTCTCAATCCAACGTCAACTTTTTTAGGATTGTGATGGGGATTATCGCTCTAAATCGCCGCCTTGGGCTTAACCTTGGCATTCCCGCTATTCGGCATTGCTACGCCTTGGCCAAGTCTTTTGGTCGACACGGGCATTATTTCCTTACGGCCAAAGACACCGACTATCAACTAGTGACTATGCTTTCCAGCTCTGGAGCGAGTCGATGATGTTATGGTCGTCATCCAAGGAAACTGGAAATTCGGCGAAGGCGAGGATCGCCTTGATCGTATTCCTAGACAGAGGGGCGAACCAGGTGGACAAATATCTTCTTTTGTTTATTTACTTGTTACACTTACAAAACTTCATTTTCGAGACCTCATGGTTTTGCTTTTGTAGGAAACGATTTGAAGAAAGTCTTGACCTCGACTGACGACGCCGTCCTTTCGGAAATCAAGACTGCGCTCAAGTATTTCGACCGACCGAGTTTTCAGAAGCAGGAGAGGGCGGCCCACATTCTGCTCTGCTATGAGCCAACTTATATGACCTTTTCGGTGGCGGAAAATATCCCAATTCCGAAGGGCGAGGAGTTTCTTATTGCCCTTATCTTGACTGATTTCAGAAATTTGAGGCAAGTCGATTGCGAGGGATCAGATTCGGAGTGACCGGAAGTAGCTGAGGCCGATGAATCAGAAGAATCCGAAACTGAGGTTGACGAGGCTTTGAAGTTAGCATTTGAAGAAGCCGGCTTCAATTCGGCTGATCCTCTATCCACTTCGGGTCGAGAGGACCGTTCACTTGACGATATTTTTCACGGTATGGAGGATCTTCCCGGCGCGTACCCAGAAGATATGGCTGGGTTGAGCCTCACTAAACTTGCCAAGAAGACGAACGCGAAAAGGATGGCCGCGCGGCGAAGGGCGGAGGAGATTCGGGCTGCCGAATCTCATCCCAGTCCTCCTTGCTTGTTATTGAGAAGGGGACGGCAAAAAACGGAAGTACAGAGGCGGAACCTTTTGCACAGGCAAGTGTAGAAGCTGAGCAAAGGGTGGAGAAGCGCCCTGCCGATGTCGAGGCCGGCTCAGAAGAAGACCGCACCGACAAACGACCTCGTTTGGAGGAGTCGGATGTGATTGTTCCCTTTGTTGTTCAGCCCAAGATAAAAAATACGCCGATCTCCTCTGATGCTTCGGTGATCAGATATCCAGCGGTTGCACTCAGCTTGGTGACGTCCGTTTCACTGCCAGCTGACAAGGCGGCTTTTTGGGCAGAGCCTGATCTGGTTACAATTGCGTTGGCCGCGCAATCGGCTCTTTTGGTATATATCTGGACTTTGATTTTTTTCTTTATGCAAATATTAATTCGTTCTTAACTTCCTGTCTTACAGGCCGTCGGGAGGATAACCGACATGGGCCGTCGCTATCACGAAGCCGTCGAGCTAATTGGCCATTTACAAGCGGTGGTTGAGGGCCAAAGGAGTAGGACGCAGACGAAGGGTACTCGTACCGAGGCCGAGATGGAGAGAGCCCGCAATGCTGAAGAATTGAGGTCGGTCGCCAAGAAGAGGGCGGATGTGAGCGATGACGCGCTTAAATTGGCCCAGGAGGCGATCTCTAAATTGGAGGCTGAGTTAGAAGAGATGAAGGCGGCGAAGGAGACAGCCGACTGGAAGGTTTCCAGCACATTCGATGCTAGGAAAAAATCTGCTTATGATGAATATATAGACGAAGTTCCCAAATTTGAGAATCGGGGATTTAAACACGGCTGGCTCAAAGCCCTTGTTGCTGCTGATGTGACATTGGCTACGCCAATTCCATACGAGCAAGTGGATGTTTAGCCGCTGGAGTCTATCCCCGATGGCTAATTTGGGCGGCTCTTGTTTTTGTTTTAGGATTTGCGTGTAATTTTCAGCTTTTTACAACTTTTTATTTTGTAATTTTCATATGTAAAATGGTTACAATTTGTGCCCAATTTACTTAATGAAAATTCATTTTTTACTTTGCTGTTATGAATGAATGGAATTGTTTGGTTGCTGTTTTGGATAAAAATGTTTTGTATACTTGCCGACTAGATGATTAGGACATTTAAAAAGTTAAGCCGTTTAAAAAGCCAAAAATCAGTGCATGAAATGGCTGTGGCACATATCAATCGGCGTGAGGCCAAGGTACTCGGCCGATTAGATTAATAAATCTGCCCTTGCCCCCAACCAGTGCAAGAACTCCAAGGCATTCATCTATAATTGCCGTTTAGATAACTAGGCCGTTTAAAAGCCAAAAATCAGTGCATGAAGTGGCTGTGGCACATATCAATCGGCATGGGGCCGAGGTGCTCGGCCGGTTAGATTAATAAATCTGCCCTTGCCCTAGCCAATGCATGAACTCCAAGGCATTCATCTATAATTTCCGTTTAGATAACTAGGCCGATTAAAAGCCAAAAACTAGTATCCGTCGTTTGGAGAGTAGCGTTAATGAAATTGCCTCGGGGTCGCTGCAAGGATTAGAAATAAATGGGATGTGCTCTTCGCGCCATTAACAACAGAGAATGTCGAATAGAGTTTTCTTCAACAGCAGAGGCGAAGGTCGAACTTTGGCTAAGCTTGACACTGCAATGAATCGCGGTAGAGAAACCACTCGTGCGGGAAGTGGGGCGTCCAAAGAATGGGAAAAACGTCAACCTCCAAGTCGTCGTAGCAGATCACCCCGAAAGGAGAAACAACAACGGGGAAGCTCTCTGCGACCGTTGAGTTTTGCAGTTTTCGTGGGGAATAAACCGATGACGGAGGCGGACTCCATTATCAAGGACCCAGGGGTGGCGGTTGAGTTTGCTCGACGGATTTTTCCACCGGAGGTCTAGCAGTTGATGGTTGGATGACAGGATTTTGACGTATTTCGAGAGGGCATCCATGGGGTGGTGAAGGGGCTGTACACCGCCTACGAAGTCGGCATGCGCCTGCGCGCCGTGCGGCAGGAGATAGGGAGGATAGACCAACGGATCCACCATTCGGAGGCTTGAGCGGAGAAAGCCGAACGCGAGCTTAGGGAGCTTAGGACGGCTAAAGCCGCCGAGCTGCATGCGGCGGGTCAATCTAACTCGATCGTGGACGAGAGGGTGACCCAACGGCTATTGAGTCATGCCATCGCCGATCGAGATACAACAAGCATGTTTGTCGTAGAAAATGCGAGCTCCGAGGGTTATGAGCATGGCTTTCATGCAGGCCGAAAGGTTAGGATCGACAAAACGAAAGAGAAACTTGCAGAGGAGGTCTGCCGCTTCTAGAATCGGGGCTTTAAGCACAGTTGGATCGCGGCACTTCAGGCTGCAAAGGCCCTTCGAGCAAAGGGGGTCGATTCGGCGTTGCCGCGGTACCGAGGTAATCATTTACCCTTTTCCGCCTTTGAAGTCGAAAAGAGCGACGATGAGGGAGACGCCATATAAAAATATTCGTTGTAATGTTCAAGCGCGGATTGCGTCGAAAATTATGTAATTACTTGTCGAGTGAATAAAATGCTTCATTTTTAATATTCCTGTTGCTTTATAATTTTTTCTTTGGCGTACTTATATTTGCATGTTTTGTGCTTTATTGGAGAAACATTGTTCGAATAAATGGTTTTTTACCGGCTCGTCATAATGGAACACTTCACTAAATATTTATCCAGCATGCATGTTACACTGCCCAAAGACATTGTGTTGATAAGGCTTCGAATTTGGAGACTTTGGCCAATCGTGATATCCACGATGGGCACTCCAAATCCGGAGGCTTTATCGGCCCAAGGACGTCATGCGCCGATGGGGCTCCGAATCCGGAGACTTTTTTCATGCGGTTGTGCCGGCTCAAGTTAAGTAATCATTTCAATCTGAATGGATTTTGTCGGTTCGACACAAGAAAGCACTTTTCTTGAAGTATTTATTTGGCTCCAAATTCAGGCTTCGAAACCAGGTGGTGACGTGCACCAGCGGGGCTCCGAATCCGGAGACTTTGACTGGCCGATCATGATATCCACGAAGGGGCTCCGAATCCGGAGACTTTATCGGCCCAACGACGTCATGCGTCGAAGGGGCTCCTAATCTGGAGACTTTGATTGGCCAATCGTGATATCCTCAAAGGGCACTCTGAATCCGGAGGCTTTATCGGCCCAGCGACGTCATGCGCCCAAGGGGCTTCGAATCCGGAGACTTTGATTGGCCAATCGTGATATTCACGAAGGGCGCTCCGAATCTGGAGGCTTTATCGGCCCAGCAACGTCATGCGCCGAAGGGGCTCTGAATCCGAAGACTTTGATTGGCCAATTGTGATATCCACAAAGGGCGCTCCAAATCCGTAGGTTTATCGGCCTAGCGACGTCATGCGCTGAAGAGGCTCCGAATCCGGAGACTTTGATTGGCCAATCGTGATATCCACGAAGGGCGCTCCGAATCCGAAGGCTTTATCGGCCCAGCGACGTCATGCACTGAAAGGGCTCCGAATCCAGAGACTTTGATTGGCCAATCGTGGTATCCATGAAGGGCGCTCCGAATCTGAAGGCTTTATCGGCCCAACGACGTCATGCGCCGAAGGGGCTCCGAATCTGGAGACTTTGATTGGCCAATAGTGATATCCACGAAGGGCGCTCCGAATTCGGAGGCTTTATCAGAACGCTTTATCAGAACACTTTTCAACAAGAATCCTTGTATTACAAAAGTGCAATTCGTACATGGCAAATGGTTTAAACCTGAAATCATTCCCCACAGGTCGGGTTTAATGATAAAACTTTCGCAAGTGCATTGAGTTCCAAGGCCGTGGAAGACTCCTTCTTGACATATCTTTCAATCGATATGCCCCTGCTCCTGCGATAGAATCTATTTGATGGGGGCCACCCCAATTTGGACCAAATTTTCCATCATCCGACTTTCTATCAGCTGGAAGCACCTTCTTCAGGACCAATTCTCCTGGTGTGTAGCGGCGGAGCTGAACTCATTGATTGTACGACTTTGTCAGCTGTTGCTGGTACCGTGCCATGGAAGCAAGGGCACGGTCTCTTCGTTCCTCGATTAAAATCAAATCCAAAGCCAGCATCATGTCATTTTGGCCCGTATAAAAAGCTTGCGACTTAAGAGTCAGGAGGCTGATCTCCAGGGGTAAGATCGCCTGGTTTCCAAAGCATAAGGCAAACAGCATTTCTTTAGTTGATCTCCTCAGCGTTGTTCGATGAGCCCACAATACACTCGGCAATTCCTCGACCCATTTGCCTTTGGCTTTCTCCAGCCTCTTCTTGATGCCGTCCAAGATGGATTTGTTAGAGGCTTCGACTTGACCATTGCTTTGGGAATAAGCCAGCGTAGAAAAATACGGCCGGATACCATACTTGTCGCATAGTACCATACTTGTCGCATAGTTCTCGGTAAACACCACAATCAAACTGGGTGCCGTTGTCTGAGATAAGGGCTCTTGGAATGCCGAATCGTGTTATGATGTTCCTCCACACAAAGCGCTTAACATCAACATCTCGAATGTGTGTTAATGCCTCCACTTCGACCCATTTTGTGAAGTAATCTGTTACGACGATCAAGTATCGCTTGTTCCCTGGGGCCCTCGGTAGTGGTCCTACGATATCAAGCCCCCACTGGGCGAACGACCCGGGACTGGTGATAGAATTCAGCTCTTCTGCAGGCAGATGGGTTAATGAGGAGAACTTCTGGCACTGTTCACACTTTTTCGCATAACACTCGGCATCCGCTCTTATTGCCGGCCAATAATGCCCCTGCGTTATAGCTCGATGGACTAAAGAGCACCCGCCAGAATGGGCACCACAACTGCCTTCATGTATCTCAGTCAAAAGCTCCTCGACTTTGTCCGGGTGCACGCATTCCAAATATGGACCAGAGAGGGATTTTTTATAGAGCCTTCCTTACGGATCCAAGTAGTATCGCATGGCTTTGTTTCGCAGCTTGTGCGCTTTTTTCTTGTCCTCTGAGAGTTGCTCAAAAGACAGGAATGGAGCAATGGGATCCATCCAACTTGGGGCAGATTCTATAACGTTGATTTGGACTTCCTCCGAAGGGCTAATGCTTGGCTCCGGGATGAAACCTACTTCGATGGTCCGTTTAATCTCTGAGTTGATGGCGGAGGCTAGGCAAGCCAAGGTATCTGCGTGGGTGTTCTAATAACGTGTTATCTGGTTCAACTCATGATTGTCAAATTTTGACAATAAGGAATTGGCCGTTTTCATGTAGGCTGCCATGCGGTCGTTCCTTGCCGTGTACTCCCCTTTTAGCTGATTGATCACCAGTTTTGAATCACAAAACACAAGCAAACGCCGAGCACCAAGAACGTGCGCGTTCCACAAACCGGCTAGAAGCGCTTCGTATTCAGCTTCATTATTTGATGCTTCGAAGCCGAGCTTGACGGCCTGCTCAATTATTGCGCCGTCGGGAGACATGATCACAACTCCCACTGCCCCGCTGATTAGATGATCCATCGCAATACTACTCCCAAATATCCCCAACATAAATCCTCCAATTCAGCTTCGGTCGAATTTCATCAGACTTGAAGTAGGCCAAGCCCCTAGTAAATTCGTTAACAAAGTCGGCAAGCACCTGCCCCTTGATTGAGGTTCTGGGTAGAAACTGAATATCGTACTGGCCGAGTTCCAGAGCCCACTTTGATACACGTCCAGAAGCTTCTGCACTGCGTAGTACTGACCGGAGGAGATAGTCTGTTAGCACCCCAATGCTATGCCCCTGGAAGTAATGCATCAGCTTCCACGCCGCCATGACTAGGGCTAGGATGAGCTTTTCTAGCGGAAGGTAGCATGTTTCGGCGTCAACCATTGCCTTGCTCACATAATACACTGGCCGTTGCTTTCCCAGCTCTTCCTTTATCAGTACGGCACTGATGGCCTGGTCAGAAACTGCCAGATACAAAATGAGCGAGTCACCAAGAGAGGGCGTTGCCAAGAGTGGTACTGAGCGGAGGTAAGTCTTAAGGCCGTTGAAAGCGGCTTCACATTCGGCGGCCCATTGAAAAGTCTTGCCTTGCCGTAGTGTATGAAAGAATTGTCGGTAACGGTCTGTGGACCGGTTTATGAACCTGTTGAGCGCGGCGGCCATCCCTGTTAACTTTTAAACCTCTTTTACTAATCGAGGGAAGCTGAGCTCCAGGATTGCTGTGATCTACCTTGGGTTAGCTTCTATTCCTCGGTGGTTGACAATATATCCCAAGAATTTGCCAGAGTCGATTCCAAAAGCACATTTGGAAGCGTTCAGCTTCATTCCATATTTTCGTAAAATGCCAAATGTTTCTTCAAGATCGACTATATGATTCTGCTTTACCTTGGACTTGACCACCATATCGTCAATGTACACTCCCATTGTGCGGCCGAGTTGCTTTTTGAATATGGTGGTGACTAGTCTCTGGTAGGTTGCCCTTGCATTCTTTAGTCCAAAAGGCATGATCTTGTAGCAATAGGTTCCTTTTGGGGTGAGGAATGTAGTTTTGTCCTGGTCCTATAGATGCATGGCAATTTGATGGTAGCCTCTGTAGACATCAAGGAAACTCATGCGCTGATGACATGCTGTAGCATTTACCAATTGGTCTATCCTTGGGAGAGGAAAACAATCTTCGAGGTAGGCTTTGTTTAGGTCTGTGAAATCAATGCAGACTCGCCAGGACCCATTTTTCTTCTTCACAACCATAGTATTAGAGAGCCATGTGGGGTAGGTCACTTCCCTGATTGCCCCTGCATCAAGTAGCCGGTCAACTTCTTCAACGACGGCGGCAGTGTGCTCTGCGGCTGATCGCCGGCTTTTCTGAACGACCGACTTGCACTTAGGGTCAACATTCAAACGGTGCTCTAAAACAGATGGGTCTACGCCTGACATTTCATATGGGGTCCACGCAAATATATCAAGATTGTCGAGTAGGAAGGATACTAGCTGTTGTCTGTCGGCTTGATTTAAGGAGGCGCCGACCAGGAAGAACCTCTCTGGATTGCCATCAATCTCAACTCAGTCTAGATCTTTCGTGGCTTTCTCATTTGGGAGTCGCCCGACAGCGTCGAGGTTATCTCGATCCGGCACCTCAATGGAATTAACGTACAACTTCTTTGGCGTCTTTCCGGAGATGAGATAACATGCTTGCGCCGATTGTTGGGAACCACGAATCTGCTCAATGTCGTGTTCTGTAGGGAAGCGTAGAAGCTGATGATAGGTACTTGGGACAGCCCGCATAGTATGCAACCAAGTTCGCCCCATGATGAGATTGTACGGCGAAGGAAGGTTGACGACCAAGAATTCCACATCCACTGTTCGGGAGCCCGCTCGAACGGGTAGTATGATTTTTCCCAACGGATATTCTGGATTTGCGTTGAAGCTGAATAGTGGATAAGGAGCCGGAGACAGGTCTGATTCATTGAAGCCAAGTTTGATGAAGGTCTTGTAATACATAACCTTCGAAGTACTTCCCTGGTCTATGAGAACGCGCTCGATGGTAAATCGGTTTACGCGCAGTTCAATGACCAGTGGATCAATGTGGGGGACTGTTATGCCGATAAGATCAGAATCGTCGAAGGTGATACTCGGAGCTTCACGTGGCCGTTTTGCCGACGTGAGTTGCTTTTGGGATACTAGGAGTGATTGAATTGTATGCACGGCTGGGGGCGTTGGCAGGCTGTATATCATATGAATGACACCAAGCGGAGGTGAATCCTGCCGAAGTACAATTGTTTTGGTTACGCTCTTTTGGACATGTTGCTGGGGCTGACCATCTAGGACCGACTCCTCAGGGTGGTCTGTCATTGCATAGCCACTGTCAGTGTCACGACCGTGATCTTTGCGATATTCACACCGCCTATCCCTTCTTTTTGTGTCGGGAGGTCCTATCATGTTTTACGGCCATTTGAAGAATGACAGGGCCCACCTTATATGCGAATTTCCTTCGGAGGAATTGGGAACTTCAGATCGTCCTTTCTTCTTGGGAACCGGGGATAATAAGTCGGAGTCGCTATCAGCGTCGTGTTGTCGAGCTCGAGATCGTCAACCACCTAGCTTCACAAGTTGTTCCGGGGCTTGGTGTACAGCTCGTTTGGACTTTTCCACCGCCGAGGCCAAATCCTGACGGAGACGTTCATTTTCAGCGATTTTGCTTTTCTTTTTCCACGATCGCTTGCGTTGCTTCATGCTCCGGAGTTGAAGGGGAGGCGCAGTGCAAAGCGCATCTGGCAGGGATAATCTCCAGTCCATGCGTGTTTGTTGGAGTGAGGTCGTCTCTCTGCATGGTATAATCAGTGACCATTGGAGGGTCCTCCGTCATGTCCGCCATGGATATGCTTGAGTATTCCCACAGACGGCGCCAGTTATGGAGAAGTGGTTTTGGAAATACTCTTCTGATCCTGGGAGACGCTAGTGATCCTCTTCTAGTCACCTGAAAGAAATAAACACTCCGGTCGGGGGTGCCGGAATTAGCACTCTGACGGGCAAGTCAGTCTCACACTCAAGATTGCTTGTATTCTAAGTTAAGTACAACAATTTTCACATACCTCTTTCTGGCTGATGTCTCTTCTATTTATATCCTTTCCTCTTTGGGCCTCGGGATTAGATCCATTTCCAACCTCCTATTCGGCACATTTTATGATAAATCGATCTTCACTCGGCTCCTTGCTTAATCGGCTATTTGGCCGAGTAGGGTTGGATTTGATCTTTCGAGCCGATTAACGAGTGCTTCGAATCTCGACTCTCCCAGATTCGACTATCCGGAATTACTACGACTCCCAATACTCAGCCCCCACAATATCGATAACAAATCAGCTAGCAATTGTGCTCGTAGTCTAGAAAACATGAAGGAGCAATGCACCAATTGTTTACTTTTCCATCCCTATTGTTACAAGAATTTCGCAATTTCTTTTAATATATTTTTCTTAAAATGGCAAACCCCTTTATCCAACTAAGCATTCATAACATTCAACATGTTCTAGTAATTAACGATTGAGAATTTATTAACATCAATAAAAGTTTTTGTTTTTGTTTCCAAATATTTCATACACTTTCAAATCCTTTTGTTATTTCTCATGTTTTTGAAACGTTTGAAAAAGTTTCCAATTCTATTTTCATTTCCAACCTAACCGAAAGAATGTACTGAAACGAAATTTTGATCCTATTAGAGAAGACGGGAAAATTATCACATTTTAATAACAACAGTTGATTTCTTTAACGTCAATTTATAACCCAAGTTTGACATCACATATGCACACCCCTACAGTACCACCAAACAAAGTACTGGTCAAAATTAACAAAAAACAAAAAATAATGGACAAAAAAAAAAAAACTTGATCATAACAATTATGTTGATGATTATAGATAATGGGCTTACCATTGTAAGAAACATCAATACACGAAAAAACTAATGCATAAAATGATGACAAAAAAAAAAAAAACCTACTTACTGAAGCAAATGTAAAGCCTAGAGTATGAAAGACCAAGATACCTTATATCCAACGTAGTATCTGCAGCCCCAAGCATACAAATAATTCAACTTCAACAATGTTGCAAAAACTCAAATAAGGATGTAGCCCATCTCACAGCATAAAAACATACTTCACTTTGTTCCTTGCAAAATGAAAAATGGTTTACATTGGGGATCAAGAAGCTTATGGTGAAACCAGATTTGTGTGTTGCAGAATAATGACAAAACCATCATCCTAAATTCAAAGAGAGGAGTCAAACAACAGATACAGAAGGTGACTAGACTGTAAATGAATTATACCAGTTGAGAATTTATCAGCAGAAGTGCCTCCAAATCCTTGAAGATAGTTGTGGGTGCATCCTGATACTCAGGCACGAAACCAATTAAAAAAGAATTCACTATGAAACAGAGAAAGAACCAAAACAAAAAGACCAATTCACATATACAGTGCAGAACAAAGCCAGAATGTCGAAGTAAATAGTACACATTTACATGTAACAGACGACAAATACATCTATATCTTTTATTAGAAATTTTATTCCCTTTCATGTAATTGAGCTTACATGAAAATGTTTAATCAATACAATCAGAAAAGAAAATTGTAAACTATATCATAAACAAAAAGGAGTGAACTGAGATACAGAAAAGTGAATTGAGATACAAAAAATTGTAAACTATATCTTACGAATAACAAAATTTGTACCTTTTCAATACCCTAGTTTCAGCAATCCCTAATTTCGAAATTTAAAATCCCAAATCTGAAATGAAAACCCTCATTTATGTGATACAAACTTGAATGTGGTTGTTTGCTGAAGGTCTTCCTCGTTTTGCCAGTGGTGTACTGTTGGCCGTTGTTCGTTTGCTTCCTCTTCGTCATCGGTCTTCCCTTCGGAGTTCGGCTGAGTGAGAATTACAACTGTGTTGTGTTGGATATCATAAAACGGCTTTCGTAAGTTCAAAGGGAAAATGAAATAGATTTTGTTAAAAATAAAACGGCTTTCTGAAAACCGTTTTCTAATAAGGCTTTTCAAAAACCGTTTTATGATAAAATTATTATTTTAGGCAAACAATATTTATAAATTGGGAAATTTTTTTTTAATAAAAATAAAACCGGTTTTACAAAAACCGTTTTCTATAAACTCAAAATTAATTACACGTTAAGTAAAAACGGTTTTCTGAAGCCGTTTTTATAAAGGAAAATTTTATTATTTTTTTATTCATCAAAAACGGCATTGGCAAAATCGTTTTATAGAAAACGGCTTTAGCAAAACTGTTCCACCCTATATTGGGAATAAAGTAAAAAACACACCCTAGAGTGGGGCTAAAATATTGAGAATGTCACTGTCAGGGAAATTGGCCGTGTGATGTATAGCGATCCCGGGTTTACCCTTGTTGTACAGTGATCCGGACATGTGTTCGTGGATGTTGGTAGTTGTTTATTATCTTGTTTGCATCCTTTTTACTTCGTGTTTGAGTTATAGGATGTGTTGGGCAGGTTTGTTACAGGTTGGTTGAGTTTAGAAAACAAAACTAGTTGCCCAGATTTTGACCTGTCCGCTTGAGCGGGGGTGTTGGCGCTCGAGCGGGAATTGCACCCATCCAGTATTTTCTGTGCAGTGTTGGACGCTCGAGCGTGGTATTGGCCGCTTGAGCGGGGTTGTGTGAGTGCCGCTCGAGCGGGGAGTTGGAAGCTCGAGCGAAGACCTGGTTCTGTAAAAGTACTGGGAGTGTGTATCCACCGCTCGAGCGGGATTGTTGACGCTCGAGCGGGAGTCTGTGAGTGACGCTCGAGCGGGGTGTTTGATGCTCGAGCGGGTCGACTGGGTTTAAGTTCCGTGTTTTGACTTTTCAAATCACTTTTTCACTTTCTCTTCTCTCTCCTACTTTTCCAAAAACACCATTGTTGAGCCTCTCACTCTAGAACTCTACCTTCTCTCTAGGTTTTGATCTAGTAGGAGTGATTTGCTCACCTTTGGCCTTTACAAAAAAGTTGTTGATCGTCGAGGGCTACTTTTTAATCTGAAAATTTCGAGATTTGGAGCACGTTGGGTTTTGTCTTCTTCTCCCTTGGAGCTCCGAATTTGAGGTAGGGATATCCTACTCCTCTCTATGGATTTTGTCTTTAAATTTTGGTATTTTGAGATGTTGGGGTTGGTTTGGTAATCTTGTGAAGATTTGGGGCTTTTGTGTTATTTTACAAAGGTTGGGGTTTTATTTATAATAAACCTAGATGTATGTTTGGTATAGAGAAATGGAATAAATGTTGAATCATTGATGAAAATGGGACCTAAGGGTTGAAATGGTAATTATGGAAAATGACCTAATTACATTGTTGATTAATTGAGATAATTAATTGTGAGAAATGAGGAAATGAAATGGAATTGTTGAGATTGGGAATGTATGGGATTAAAGGGTGTAGTTGAATTGTTTATCACACACCGAATTGAAATGTTGATTGAATATCCATTTGTGCATTTATTTTCTGTTTAGAAATAATTGCTTTGGGCTATCGGTGGAGGATAGTCGTGATTGTTGTAGACAATGCATGATGATTAGGCAAACGGAAACTAATCAATGGAATGTGTCATGGAATTTGACGGTTGATAGAATACATTAACTGTATGTATTGAGTGATTGTATATAGAACCAATGTGTTTGTATACGTTATGTGTAGAGGAGGAGATGAGGGATGTACTCCGCGGTTTAGGGGAAGATGGGGGATGTACCTCTAAACCGGATAGTGTTGGGAGAAGATAGGGGATGAACTCCGTAGATATAGCTCATATGCTTGTCTAGAGAAGTGAAGATAGAGCTCATATGCTTATCTTTGTGAAGTGTGGATACAGCTTATATGCTTATCTGTGAATATGGGATATTGTTGTTATACATATCTGTTGAGAATATGGATATAGCTTATATGCTTATCTGTGAATGTGAGATATAGTTTTTATACATATCTGTTGAAATAATGATAGAGCTAACATGCTTATCTGTTGAAAAAGAGAAAATGAAAGGTAACTTGGACTCATAAGTCGTATGACATAAATATGTGATTTATGTGAATGTATCAGTGTTGGCCATCTATCAATTGCTAATCTTTTAGTCATTGTTCATGGTTGGTTTAGTGTATTTCTACTGGGCTGTGGCTCACCCTATATGGGAATATCATTTTCAGGTACAGGTAGCATGCCACCTCCAAGGACATAGCTTGGGAGGCTAGAGGCGGACATACTTTTGTCGTTTTATTTTTGATGTATTACATGTAAATTCAAGCCAAGGGCTTAATGTGTAAGCGACTTAGTACTCTCTTGTTGTAACCAAGTGTTAACTTGGAAAGCTGTAAGCCTTTAGGGCATTTGCTTTTGTTGTTAACATGTAATACTTTTTGTAATCAAACCTTGATAAATGGAAGAGTGTGGAACTTTTACATATCAATGAATGCCTTATTTGATGGGTTTAATGTTATTATTTTGAGGGCGTTACATGATGAGTTAGTAATGGGTGCATGTTTGTACCTTGGTCTTGGAGACTTTATTTACTCAAGAGAAAGAATGAAATAAAGAAAGAAATGAAATCAAAAGAGGGAGATGCAAGTGTGCTCTGGAAGCAACCGAAAGAGAGAATGAGAGAGAGAGAGAGCGCTTCGTTACTTATATATATATATATATATATATGTATATATATTGTATATTGTGGTCAATCTGCTGGTGCAAACCGTGGGAAAAGAAGAAAGGAAGAATAAAGAAGAAGAGGATTTTGTAGGATACTAAGATTGAAGTGAAAAATTATGGAAAATTCATCTTAAGGTAAGAAATTCCATTCTCTTTCTAGTGTTGTTTAAATAATCTAAACATAAATTAATTTAAGATGGATTTTGAGAGGATTAAAAATAAAGATTTGAAGATTGATTATATAAATTGAAAGAAATTGCGTATTCTTGTAAAATAGAGTTAGGTTGAAGAATATGAGTTATGATTCTTTAAATTTGTTAAGTTTGAGTTTAATTTTGAGAATTATTCTTGAATTGCGTTATATAAATTACATGCAACAATGATGTATTGAAGATTTGATCCATGCAATGGAGTTAGGTTCAAATTTATGGGAATTAACTTAGAAATTAATCACTTTGGGTTTGATTAGTTGTTTTAACATGAAATTGAGTTTCAATTGTACATGCATCATGAATTTTTCAAGAGTTTTGAAAGTTTAATTCATGTTTTAAAATTTGAGGGTTTGAAATTGGGTTTGATATGGAGAAAATGAATTAAATCTAAATTTGGACAAATTTGGGAATAAATTATAATTTATATTTAAGAATCAAAAAATTAGTTTGATTTTGATTTAAATTTCTTACATGTAAATATTTTTGAAAGGGCTTCATAGCTTCAATCTATATTTTATAAAACAGAGAAAGAAGAATTTTGAAATTATTATATTCATGGAATTATTGGTTTTAATCTTAATGATCAAAGAGATTTTTGTATTAGAAATTGGAAAACTAGTCATGGGTTCATCTTTATTTATGAAATTACATGTTTAAATTGGTTCATGCAAGAGCCTAAGTTTTGAAATGAAGATTAATAAGCTAAGAATCAACATAAATTAGTTGCTTACAGCATGAGTCATTGATTAAGTAGTAATTCATTAAGAAACCAAGTAAGAAATCGATCTATTTGAAAAAGAAGGATTTAGTAATAAAAGAATATATGAAATGAGAACCCGGTTTATTTGAGTAAGAAAGAATAAGTATAGTAGAACTTCGGGTTACTTAGACAGAAAAAGACAAGAAAAGTTAAGTTTGATCAAGAAAGTGATATTGTGTTTCAATGTGTAACTGTTATGCGTTTGTGTAGGTCACGCGTTATAGTCTCTCTGATCCATTTCTGGAGCTATCTATGAGTAACAATGTTGTAAAGTTATGTTCAATTATAATTATTTTTTTTCTAGAATAATTAACTGCACTGCTTTCTGAAATGATATTGTTTACTGAACGAATGTTTGTCCTATTTCATGAACTGTACTCGTGGCATCCATAGCAACTGACTGTTACTGTTACTGCTGCTGTTACTGCTACTGTTACAGAGATCTCTGTCAGTTCCAATTCTTGGAACTACTGTTTACTATATTGATGGCCATCAAATGATTGTTCAGTCTTTAAGACGTACTGTATTGTTTTGCTATTGGATGTACCATGTATGACTGCTTTGATTTCATTATGACTCTGAAATGTATGAGATACTGCTCTGTGAACTAATTCACTACTGAAACTAACTATTTAAATTGTTGTAAGGACATCATTCATTAACCCCTTTACATAATTGTCATTCACTGGGCTCCAGCTTGTTGTTTATGTATATGTATGTAGGTGATCAAGTGCATGACCCGGCTTAGAGGCGTTTGCTTGGAATCTGTTTTTGTCAGCCAACGTAAGTGCCTCCCGTGGAGATTCCGAATATGTCAAGTGGTCAAGGTTATGTGATTGAGATTTAAGTTTTTATTTATTCTGCATATAGGGCTAAGTCCATTTTGTCTCATATGTATATATGATGACGCAGGAATGATGTGATAATATATGTATATAAAAAAAAGTTTAAATATTTTCTGTTTCATGTAAGTCTCCACAGCTCAATGGACGATGTATGTTTGTATTTTGCTTCTGCTAGCCCCTCATATTATGTATCCATTTAAGAGGCCTTCGGTAATCGTAGATTACTGGCCGGTCATGATACTAAACCTATAGGGGCGGGTTTGGGTCGTGACAGTATAAATAAGGTACCAAATTGTCACGCCCCCAAACCGCCCCTAGTAGTTTGGTGCCGTGATGGCCAGTAATCCGTAATTACCGAAGGCCAACTTTCAAAATCACACACAATCAGAGTATAAAATATGGGGCTTACAAGTGCGGAAGCAATATATATACATATACAGAATCTAAATAGTCCATGAGAGCCGTGCATAAGTCCGATGAAATGACATACATCCTTATAAAGTCTTACAACTTAAATACAATAAGGAAATGAGATACAAAACACATCTTGACCAAAAGGCTTCTCAAGGCGACATATACAAGTACAAATGAATGATAAGCCGAGAAGCATGATCTTCAAGATGGTGCAAAAACGCTAATCCAAAACATGTCGGCAATGCACCCAAAACACATCGGCAATCACGTCTAGGCCTCAATGCCTTCTTGTTCATCACCTACATATATATAGAGAGGGTGAGCTTGGATACTCAGTGAATGATATTAGAAATAAAGGTTTTGCATGATTGATATCCAAGATTTCTTTCAAAACAATACATAGCATACTTTACAGTCAAGGGGAAAATCAAGTTCATTGCCGGCCTTTCAAGTTCTTTGGATGTTATTACATCTACTTAATACAAGAGGGTGATGACATCCCAAGACAAGAGTGCAGTTGCATTATAGTCCCCTGCAGCTAAGGACTTTCAAGACAAGAGTGCAGTTGCATTATAGTCCCCTGCAACTAAGGACTTTCAAGACAAGAGTGCAGTTGCGTTATAGTCCCCTGCAACTAAGGACTTTCAAGACAAGAGTGCAGTTGCATTATAGTCCCCTGCAACTAAGGACTTTCAAGACATGTCATCAAAACAAGATAGTGTTTAATATACAAGTAGGGATAGTCATTCATGCTAGATCAAGTACTTTTCAAAACAAGGCAAGACGAGATTTATGAAAGCAAGTGTAACATAGCTTTATTAAAAATACCACTCACATAGTTTCTTCACACGTCGGGGTCGAGACAAGCCCAAGTCCTACAAACACATGGCAAAGCCTATTGAATGCACTTTCAAACAAGTTTCGTATGTACACAAATGGTTTCGGAAAACATGCTGGGCACCAACCAGGTCTAGGCCGAGGTTCCACACCTCCTCGCCGAGGTGTGTTCCCGAGGGCCACATGCAAGGAAAAGAGGTCGGGAACCCTGGGTTTCCCTCTGCTCTTGAGAAACATGAGTGTGAAAACATGAAAAATATGAATGCTCAATCATAATCTGCCATCACAAATCTGGGATTTTCGTGCTATGAGTTTGAAAACATGGACCTGGGTACCCGTACTTGGAATCCTTGCGGGAATAAACACAAAAACATGATTCTTTATGCAAGTTTTCGGATCAAAACAAGACTTTCTTGAAGAACACATGAATGTCATTTTCTCTTTCTAAAATCGAACTTCAAAACGATGCATGGCTTACAAATCATGTCCGATCATGCAATGCAATAACATGAACATATAGAACAACAAGGGCGGATTAAGAATCTAACCTTAGAACACGGATCTAACGGTTCGATCTTTAGGAATCAAGCTTCAAGATCTACTTCCTCACTCTAAAACTCTTTCTTCCTCCTAGAGCTTCTCTCTCTACAAGGCAAGGTTATGATACTAAATGATAGTTTTCTATACCCGGTTCTGGGGTTAACCCCTCTGCTGAGACACGTGGCGGCGTCTGGTTGGGTTCTACCTGAAAAGGTGGCTGACAGGCCAGACAAAGCATGGTGGAAGGGTGTTCAACAAGCAAAGCGGTATGGGCTCTCTGACGGGGCAATAACATCGGCTAACAACAAGGCGTACCTAACACGCTACACGAAATGGCACTCCGGCAAGGAATGACATCGGCTAGCAAAGGACTTCGGCAACTAAGGTGAGAATGACCTCGGCTAGGAAGGACAACACTTGACTAAGCTGTGCCACATCTTGGCCTAGATGCGCCACACCTCGGCCTAGGTCATACCACTCCAGGACGAGATCACTTGGGTGCAAGGTAACATCTCGGCTAATGTGGTCAAGGCAAGGACGGAGGTCAACAAGGGGTTCCAAGATACTACTACTAGACTAAGGATGACCTCGGCTTGGAAAAACATCGGCTAGCATAACTCAGGCAAGGCGTAACCTAAGTTTCACATCAAGGAAGGAACAAGACAAGCATACTACACTTAGACAAATCACAAGGCTTCAAAACAAGGCATGAATCACACTCGCTTAAGCAAAACAAGTCACAAACATACACATGCAAAGTTAACAAGTCATAATCATACAGATGCTCATGAACATGATGAGAACATAAAATGGGGGTTCCTACAGTCTACCCTCCTTAAAGAAGTTTGGTCCCCAAACTTAAGTTACCTTGTCCTACGAATAACTCCGGGTAACGAATTTTCATCTCCTCTTCCTTTTCCCATGTGGCCTCCTCGCCATAATGCTTTTCCCATTCGATTTTCACTATTGATATCGACTTGTTTCTCAACTGTCTCACTTGCCTGTCGATAATTCTCATCGGCTTCTCTTCGTAGCCCAAGTCTTCATTAACTACAACCCCGGAGTAATCTATTACATGCAATGGGTCTCGGATATATTTTCTCAGCATTGAAACATGGAACACGCTGTGGACTTGGCTCAAATTTGGCGGCAAAGCGAGCCTGTAAGCAACGGTGTTAACTTTCTCAAGAATTTCAAACGGCCCAATATATCGGGGTGCGAGTTTACCCTTCTTCCCAAATCTCGAGACTCCTATCATCGGCGAGACCTTCAAGAATACATGATCCCCAATTTCAAATTCTAACTCCCTCCTTCTTTGGTCGGCATAACACTTCTGTCGACTCTGTGCAGTTTTAATCCTCTGCTGAATGAGTTTGATCTTTTCAGTTGTTATCTGAACCAACTCGGGGCCAATTAGAGCTTTATCTCCTACTTCAGTCCAACATATCGGCGATCTGCACTCCCTTCCATACAAAGCTTCAAACGGCGCCATGCCTATGCTGGCTTGATAACTGTTGTTGTACGCGAACTCTACTAATGGCAAATGCGATTCCCAACTTCCCTGGAAGTCCAACACGCACAGTCGGAGCATGTCTTCGAGTGTCTGAATCGTTCTTTCTGTTTGCCCGTCGGTCTGGGGGTGAAAGGCTGTGCTAAATCTCAACTCTGTTCCCAAGGCTCCTTGTAGACTCTGCCAAAATCTAGAAACGAACTTCGGATCTCGGTCTGACACAATGGACATCGGCACACCATGAAGCCTAACGATCTCATTCATGTACAATCCGGCAAGTCGGTCGGCATTGAATGTAGTCTTGACAGGCAAAAAGTGAGCTGACTTAGTAAACCTGTCGACTATGACCCAAATGGAATCCATACCTCTCTGCGTCCTCGGCAAACCCACTACGAAATCCATGGAGATGTGCTCCCATTTCCACTCGGGAATTGACAAGGGTTGAAGAAGTCCTGCCGGTCTCTGGTGTTCTGCCTTCACTCGCTGACAACACAGACATTGAAATACAAACTCGGCTATCTCTTTTTTCATGTTCGGCCACCAAAAGGTCCGCTTCACGTCCTGATACATCTTGGTGCTCCCTGGATGAATGGCAAGCTTGGAATTATGGGCCTCTTGCAAAATCTTCCTTTTTAACTCCGGTACGTCGGCCACGCACAATCTTCCTTCAAACTTAAGCACTTGATTCTCCACAGTGTATCCCGGCCTCGGCTTGGTGACGAATTCATCAATTACCTTCTTGAGGAATTTATCCTCCCTCTGTCTGGTCTTCACTTCCTCAATAATGGTCGGTTCCACCGAAATCGCTGTCAGGCACGCCAAGCTTCCAACTAACTTCCTGCTCAATGCGTCGGCTACGGAATTTGCCTTACCTGGGTGGTACTGAATCTGCATGTCATAATCCTTCAGCAGCTCGAGCCATCTTCTCTGCCTCATATTTAACTCTTTCTGAGTGAACAAGTACTTCAGACTCTTGTGGTCGGTGAAAACTTGGCAAGACGTTCCATACAGGTAATGACGCCATATCTTCAAAGCAAAAACCACGGCAGCTAGCTCCAGATCATGGGTAGGATAATTCTTTTCATTGGGCTTCAACTGACGAGACGCGTACGCTATGACTTTACCTTCTTGCATTAACACGCAACCCAAACCTTTATGTGAAGCATCACTGTAAATCTGAAACTCCTCATTAGCTGATGGTAGTACCAGAACTGGTGCTGTAACTAACCTCGTCTTCAGCTCTTGGAAGGCTGATTCTCTTTCATTGGTCCATTCATAAGCTGCTCCCTTCTTAGTTAGTTGTGTCAATGGCACTGCAATCCTCGAGAAATCCTTCACAAACTTTCTGTAATAACCTGCCAAACCCAGAAAACTACGAACCTCGGACACGTTGGTCGGCGTCGGCCAATTCACAATGGCTTCGATCTTACTGGGGTCAACTGATATACCGTCTTCATTGATCACATGCCCTAGAAATGAAATGCTGGAAAGCCAAAACTCGCATTTACTTAACTTGGCGTACAACTTTTTATCTCTCAAGGTCTGCAGGGCAAGCCTCAGATGATTCTCGTGTTCGCTCGTACTCCCGGAATAGATCAATATGTCGTCGATAAAAATAATGATAAACTCATCTAGGTACAGCTTAAAGACTCTGTTCATCAAGTCCATGAATGCCGCTGGGGCATTGGTTACTCCGAAGGGCATTACCAAAAATTCGTAGTGGCCATATCTTGTCCGAAAAGGAGTTTTCTCGATGTCCTCGGCTTTAACCTTCAACTGGTGGTAGCCCGACCTAAGGTCGATCTTGGAAAAGACTCGTGCTCCTCGTAGTTGATCAAGTAAATCATCGATTCTAGGCAATGGGTACTTGTTCTTAATGGTCACCTTATTAAGTTCTCTGTAGTCAATGCAAAGACGAAGTGTGCCGTCCTTTTTCTTGACAAATAGAACGGGTGCTCCCCACGGTGAAGTGTTCGGCCTAACAAATCCTTTGTCCAGCAATTCTTGTAATTGCGATTTCAGCTCTCTAAGTTCAGCTGGGGCCATTCTGTAGGGTGTTTTGGAGATGGGTTGTGTTCCTGACATGATGTCCACGGTAAACTCTATTTCCCTATCAACAAGGTGGCCAGGCAACTCATTCGGGAAGACATCGGGGAATTCCTCAACAACGGGTATGTCGGCTAACTCAACATTTCCATTCAAATCACTTAGTATACTGCATAAATAACCCTTACATCCTTTTTGGATCAACTTGTAGGCCTTCATGGATGAAATTAAGTAAGGTGGGGGTACTACCCCTTTACCCTGGAAAATGACCTCGGCTAAATCTGGGGTCTTCAACGTGACGTTCTTAGTAACACAATTTATGGATGCATGATTCGTTACTAACCAGTCCATCCCCAATATGACATCGAAATGAGTCATGCTCAATGGCATCAAATCGACTAACAACTCTACACCCTCAATCATAACAACACACGCCCTATAAATGGATGCAACAATCATGTTTCTCCCAGATGGAATAGACACAGATAATACATAATCAAGGTGTTCTAATTCCCTATCCAACTTCTCGGCGAATAAGGTAGATACAAATGAATGCGTAGAACCCGAATCAATCAATATGTATGCATCTTGAGAACAAATCGAAATGGTACCTGACACCACTGCTTCAGCATTCTGGGCGTCTCCTGGCACCAATGCGAAAACTCTGCCCTGCCTCGCCTGTACTCCCCCGATGTTATTCTTCTGTGCAGAGCCCGAGGTGCTTCCATTCCTCTTCCCATCATCGGTCCTTGCTTTCGGGCAGTCTTTCACGCGATGGCCTATCTCGCCACACTCATATCAAGCCCCTGTCGCCCAACGGCAGACCCCAAAATGTAGCTTCCCACAGCTCGTACACAACGGCTTAGCATTTCCATCCTGATTTGAGTTACTGGAACTGTCCACATTCACCTTCTTCTTAGCATTGAACGGAACTCGGCGATTGTCATAATTCTGTCTCTTCCTCTGGCCCTCACTTGAACTCTGGTATCGGTTTAAATTAGCTTCAGCCAGGATGGCCTTGTCCAGTACTCCAGCGTATGTCGGCATATTGAGCATATTGACCCTGTCTTGTATCGGTCCACGTAACCCACTTTCGAACTTCCTCGCTTTTCGGTATTCGTCGTCAACCATATGGGGCGCATATCTCGCCAGTTCAGTAAAGGCACGATCGTATTCTGCGACTGTCTTGTTTCCTTGCATCAGATTCTGAAACTCCGTGGTTTTTCGGTCTCGGACGCTAAGGGGAAAATGTTTGTTGTAGAATAACTCCAGGAATCTGGCCCAAGTCAAACCCGGATTACTTTCTCGAACCATCATCCACCACCTACGAGCATCGTCGTCTAATGTGAATGCTGCCAGAGATACCTTCTGGGCGTCTGTACTGGGGAAAATTTCAAACAGCTTCTCCATTTCTAAAACCCACGCCTCGGCTTTCATTGGTTCTATGCCCCCTTGGAATCTTGGCGGTTTCATTTTCTTGAACTCTTTGATCAGGGTTATCGTGTCGTTCCCATACAAAGCTTGATGCGGAGGCACTTGTGGTACTGGAGGAGGTGGAGGCGGAGCTGCATATCGGCCATTGGTCTGCTCGGCCTGGGTAGAGGTGGTACCAGTATCCTGTGGCCTCGGTTGTCTCAATTCACGAACCAAGCCTTCGACTAACCTTTCCAGTCTCTCCAACCTATCCTCGGAATGATCTCGGCCAACTGGAGGTCTACCTCTCCTCATGGTGCTGGGGGTGTGGAGGATGTGACACTTAGAACAAAATGAACAAATGAACGTGCATGCAAGTGAACATGATCATGCCGATGTAACAAAATGCTCATGCCGAGATAATGCACACCTTGTCAAGTAGCAAGCAACATGATGCAATCCTAACATTCTTCTAAGGGACATCCTATGCTCTTTAGGACTCAAGTGTGTGAATAACGTACTATAAGGATCTTGTGCTCTGATACCATTCTGTCACGCCCCCAAACCGCCCCTAGTAGTTTGGTGCCGTGATGGCCACTAATCCGTAATTACCGAAGGCCAACTTTCAAAATCACACACAATCAGAGTATAAAATATGGGGCTTACAAGAACGGAAGCAATATATATACATATACAGAATCTAAATAGTCCATGAGAGCCGTGCATAAGTCCGATGAAATGACATACATCCTTATAAAGTCTTACAACTTAAATACAATAAGGAAATGAGATACAAAACACATCTTGACCAAAAGGCTTCTCAAGCCGACATATACAAGTACAAATGAATGATAAGCCGAGAAGCATGATCTTCAAGATGGTGCAAAAACGCTAATCCAAAACATGTCGGCAATGCACCCAAAACACATCGGCAATCACGTCTAGGCCTCAATGCCTTCTTGTTCATCACCTACATATATATAGAGAGGGTGAGCTTGGATACTCAGTGAATGATATTAGAAATAAAGGTTTTGCATGATTGATATCCAAGATTTCTTTCAAAACAATACATAGCATACTTTACAGTCAAGGGGAAAATCAAGTTCATTGCCGGCCTTTCAAGTTCTTTGGATGTTATTACATCTACTTAATACAAGAGGGTGATGACATCCCAAGACAAGAGTGCAGTTGCATTATAGTCCCCTGCAGCTAAGGACTTTCAAGACAAGAGTGCAGTTGCATTATAGTCCCCTGCAACTAAGGACTTTCAAGACAAGAGTGCAGTTGCGTTATAGTCCCCTGCAACTAAGGACTTTCAAGACAAGAGTGCAGTTGCATTATAGTCCCCTGCAACTAAGGACTTTCAAGACATGTCATCAAAACAAGATAGTGTTTAATATACAAGTAGGGATAGTCATTCATGCTAGATCAAGTACTTTTCAAAACAAGGCAAGACGAGATTTATGAAAGCAAGTGTAACATAGCTTTATTAAAAATACCACTCACATAGTTTCTTCACACGTCGGGGTCGAGACAAGCCCAAGTCCTACAAACACATGGCAAAGCCTATTGAATGCACTTTCAAACAAGTTTCGTATGTACACAAATGGTTTCGGAAAACATGCTGGGCACCAACCAGGTCTAGGCCGAGGTTCCACACCTCCTCGCCGAGGTGTGTTCCCGAGGGCCACATGCAAGGAAAAGAGGTCGGGAACCCTGGGTTTCCCTCTGCTCTTGAGAAACATGAGTGTGAAAACATGAAAAATATGAATGCTCAATCATAATCTGCCATCACAAATCTGGGATTTTCGTGCTATGAGTTTGAAAACATGGACCTGGGTACCCGTACTTGGAATCCTTGCGGGAATAAACACAAAAACATGATTCTTTATGCAAGTTTTCGGATCAAAACAAGACTTTCTTGAAGAACACATGAATGTCATTTTCTCTTTCTAAAATCGAACTTCAAAACGATGCATGGCTTACAAATCATGTCCGATCATGCAATGCAATAACATGAACATATAGAACAACAAGGGCGGATTAAGAATCTAACCTTAGAACACGGATCTAACGGTTCGATCTTTAGGAATCAAGCTTCAAGATCTACTTCCTCACTCTAAAACTCTTTCTTCCTCCTAGAGCTTCTCTCTCTACAAGGCAAGGTTATGATACTAAATGATAGTTTTCTATACCCGGTTCTGGGGTTAACCCCTCTGCTGAGACACGTGGCGGCGTCTGGTTGGGTTCTACCTGAAAAGGTGGCTGACAGGCCAGACAAAGCATGGTGGAAAGGTGTTCAACAAGCAAAGCGGTATGGGCTCTCTGACGGGGCAATAACATCGGCTAACAACAAGGCGTACCTAACACGCTACACGGAATGGCACTCCGGCAAGGAATGACATCGGCTAGCAAAGGACTTCGGCAACTAAGGTGAGAATGACCTCGGCTAGGAAGGACAACACTTGACTAAGCTGTGCCACATCTTGGCCTAGATGCGCCAAACCTCGGCCTAGGTCATACCACTCCAGGACGAGATCACTTGGGTGCAAGGTAACATCTCGGCTAATGTGGTCAAGGCAAGGACGGAGGTCAACAAGGGGTTCCAAGATACTACTACTAGACTAAGGATGACCTCGGCTTGGAAAAACATCGGCTAGCATAACTCAGGCAAGGCGTAACCTAAGTTTCACATCAAGGAAGGAACAAGACAAGCATACTACACTTAGACAAATCACAAGGCTTCAAAACAAGGCATGAATCACACTCGCTTAAGCAAAACAAGTCACAAACATACACATGCAAAGTTAACAAGTCATAATCATACAGATGCTCATGAACATGATGAGAACATAAAATGGGGGTTCCTACACAAATTTTCAAAGCAAATATTATCGCTGCAAATTCAAGATAATGGGTTGGATAGTTCTTTTCATGAGGGCGAAGTCGTCGAAAAGCATAGGTAATTACTTTTTCATTTTGCATCAACACACACCCCAAGCCCTTATAGGAAGC
Source organism: Camellia sinensis (assembly GCF_055761805.1). NCBI lineage: Eukaryota > Viridiplantae > Streptophyta > Magnoliopsida > Ericales > Theaceae > Camellia > Camellia sinensis. The sequence continues at coordinate 10,382,280 of NC_138972.1, read as the reverse complement.
ATCATTGTAAATTTGAAATCCATCAGTACCATTAGGCAAAGTCAAAATTAGTGCAGTTACTAACTTGGTCTTTAACTGTTGGAAGGTAGTCTCTCTTTGATCAGCCCAATCAAATGGTGTAGTTTTCTGTGTCAATTGAGTGAGTGGCAAGGCAAGTTTGGAAAAATCTTTCACAAATCTGCGATAATAACCTGTAAGTCCCAGAAAACTTTGAATTTCAGATACATTTGTCGGTCTAAGCCAATCCACAATAGCTTCAATTTTCTGTGGGTCAATGGAGATACCATCTTTATTGATTACATGCCCCAGAAATGCCATATTGTCAAGCCAAAATTCACATTTAGAAAATTTTGCATATAACTTCTTTTCCCTAACAGTCTGTAAAGCAACTCTTAGATGATTTTCATGTTCTTCCCTGCTTTTAGAATAAATTAATATATTATCAGTGAACACAATAATAAACTCATCAAGGAATTGTTTGAACAGTCTATTCATTAAGTCGATGAATGCCGCAGGTGCATTAGTTAGCCCAAATGGCATGAATAAGAATTCATAATGTCCGTATCTAGTTCAAAAAATGGTTTTCTCAATGTCTTCTGCTTTCCTACTAACCCCAAGGTGAAGTGTTCGGGCGAATAAACTTCTTGTCTAACAGTTCCTGAAGTTGAGTTTTTAATTCTTTCAATTCAGAAGTGGACATTTTGTATGGGGATTTAGAAATTGGTTGCGTCCCGGGTACCACATCAATGGTAAACTCAATTTCCCTATCAATTAACTCCCCAGGTAGGTCAGTAGGAAATATATCAAGAAATTCACAGACTATAGGTACCATTCCCGTATTAGCACCGTCCGAAGACTCAGTCAACACACAACACAAGTAGCCCCGACACCTTTTCTCAACAATTTCCTAGCTTTCATAAATGAAATCAAGTATGGTGGAGGAACTACCCCGTTTCTAGTAAAAACAAACTCAGGCATGCCATGTGGTCTAAACACAACAGATTTACTCGCACAGTCAATGGTGGCGCACTATTTAGTCAACCAATCCATACCTAGAATACAATCAAAATAATCAATCCTCAAGGGCAGTAAATCAACATATAACGTCATATCACCAATCATAATATCATATGCCGGATAAACATAAACACATATCATAGAACCCCCAGACGGTGTAGGCATAGATAGTAAACAATTCATAGGTTCTAACGGTCTAGTTAATTTCCGAGAAAAAGTATGTTGTTAGACTTATTTATTTTGATGATTTATTTAATTATGTTTTAATTTATTTGAAAGAGAAAAATAGAATCCAAAATTTATTTTGATGATTTATTTAATTATATTTTAATTTATTTGAAAAAGAAAAATAGAATCCAAAATTTATTTTGATGATTTATTTAATTATGTTTTAATTTATTTGAAAGAGAAAAATAGAATCAAAATTTATATTGTCCCATTATTTCTCACCTAAACCTTTATCTTAAATGTTGTTGGAATGTATTTAATATTTGATTAAATGAGGAGTTTAAATAGCCCAAAACAGAGGTTCAAACTGCCCAGCACAGCAGCAGTTCAAAAGGTTCAAGTGGAAGATATTCAAATTAGTAATGATGGAGTGGAAGATATTAAATTAGTAATGATGGAGTACAACGGCTATAAACGGCGATAAATTCAAATGAATACAAACGACCATAAACAACTATAAGTTTCATTATATAAACCAAAGCCTCTAATGTATACAAATGATTAAAAAACCAGAAAATATTCTTTGATCTATAATCACTCACATCTATTCTCTGAAAAATTCTTTGAGAAGTGTTCTTTAATTTTTGTTTACATCATCTTTCAGAAATTATACACTGAGACATATAGCTTTAAGCCTATCTTTCTTGTGTGAGGTTTACAGAAAAACCAGAGCTTCATTTTTATATCTATCTTTGAGAGATAATTTTTGTGGCTTTCTATGAAAGCAAAAACACTTTCTTTTCAACCTTGTAAGAGTGTAGTACATTTAGTGTTCTTGACTTAGAAAGTTTGTGTAAAATCTGTGGAGGATTGCTCCATCTGTAAAAAGGTTGCTAGCACCCTGTGAAGCTAGAGTATAGTGGAAAATCTCAAGTGAAGCTTGAGGAGTGGACGTAGGACGAGTTGAAGCCGAACCACTATAAATTTGTTTGCTTCTCTCTCCCTTATCTCTTTATTTTATTTAAATTGCCATAGCTATATTTCACATTTTCACTGTGCTAAAATCATTAATTGACATAGTTGTTAGAACACTTGTTTTAATTATTTTTATTTCATTAACTATATTTATCCACTGTGCTAGTCGTAATTTTTATTAGGGTATTATTATTTTTATTTGTAAAAACATAATTCACCTCCCTCTTAAATTGCCTTTTGGGTAACAATTGGTATCAGAGCCTGGGGCTCTTGTTTAGATTTAACAATCTTGAGTTTTTGATCCATAGCAACCATGTATTCTACTTACTCTGTTGTAGGACAAGCTAGCAATAGGCCACCTCTCTTTGATGGTAGTAATTACATTCATTAGAAAGAAAAAATGACTTTGCATCTTCAAGCTACCAATTATGCTTTGTGGCTCATTATCACTAAAGGTCCTAAAATCTCTACCAAGGTAGTAGACCATATAAGTGTGCCTAAACTTGAGGATGAATTTGATGAGCGTGATTTTAAACTCCTTTAAGCTAATGCTAAAGCCAAGCTTATTCTTGTGTGTGGACTAGTTGCAAATGAGTACAATAGAATTTATGGGTGTATTATTGCCAAAGAGATTTGGGATAAATTTGAAATCACCTATGAAGGAACTAGCCAAATAAAAGAGTCTCAGATTGACATGCTTATTCATGATTATGAACTCTTTACTATGGAATCATTTGAATATATTTCTGAGATGTTTTATAAATTTACCAATATTATTAATGCTCTAAAATCTCTTGGTAAATCTTATACTAGTGGTGAGCTTGTAAGAAAAATACTTAGGTCTTTGCCAAATGAATGGGAAGCTATGGTTACAGCTATCCAAGAAGCAAAAGACCTAACAAAATTAGGTATTGAAGAACTCCTAGGCTCACTCATGGCTCATGAACTTTCAATAATAGATGGTAGCAAAAAGGAAGCCATTTGGGGAGAAAATGATGGAGTAGCCAACCTGTGTCTCATGGCTCTTGGAGGAGAAGAATCCACTCAAGATGAGGTAATTTCTAATTATGTAGAACTTGAAAGTGCTTTCAATGAATTATATGACATATTTAGAATTGTCTGTGTTAAGAATTCTAAATTAAAAAAATTAATTACTTCTGTTTCAAATGATGTGGGTGTTTTAAAAATGGAAAATGCTACTTTGAAAAATGACTTTGCGTCTATTGCCAATGAGAAAAACATTTAAAAAAACAATATTGAGGATTTAAACAAAACTCTTGAAAATTTTGTGAAAGGAAAAGAAAACCTCAACAAGCTTCTTGGAAATAAAAGATGTATTTTTAACAAAGTAGACATTGGTTTTGATCCTCCTAAACCTTTTATGAGATTAATTGTTCTTGAGACTAATCCCCATGGACCCAAGAAAGTATGGTTACCAAGAAAGAAATCAAGATATTTTGTAGGTGGAATCTCAAAGAACACCAAGGATTTCGAGAGGAAATGCACAACAAGAGTGTTCAATCTAAAGAGCAAAATCAGCTCCTACAAGAAGAAGAATGATGAAATGAAAATCACCAATATGAACAAAAGAGGTAAATGAAGGTATAACTCCTAACACACCTTTAAGCTTAAAGTTCTGTATTCTTTAAGGTGTGATTTGTGTACAATAGGTTGTGTCTAATCATTGCTTCCGTGTAACCTAATTGTATTAAGTTTGCTAAGTCATGTTCTGCTAGTTTCTTTCAAACATTCGTTGAACTCAAAAATGAGAATTATATTATTTTGATGAATGCCTATTAGAATATGAATGATTCATGTATTCATTAACATTTTATATCATGTCATCCATTGCTATGAAAAAGAGATAAGAAGTGATAAAATTTTTGTGAGCATACTTTTCACATCTTATATATGACTTCATACTAATATGTTAATTCCTTTTTTAGTCATATCTTTGTAGAATCAATTTTGATGTCATAGCATGTTTTTGAGATGTATACTATCTATATTTTGAATTCTACATTTGTGATCTCAAGAATATGCTCAATATGAAAATTCCATGCTTATATGCTTTACATTGGAATATTTGAATTAGTTGTGAAATTCCTTGATTATGATCCATCAACAATGTCTAAATGAAAAGAAGTATCATACGTTTGTAGAGACATTGCATCTATCTTATTGAATATCTTTTGAATATGGATTATATTGTTCTACATCTCATGAAATGCTTTTGATTGATAAATTGTTGAATTAATTATTTATAACATTCATGTTGTGTTCCACATTAAGTAAAATGCTTTATCACACTTGAGTATGTAGATTGAATTGATGAAAATGCCTCTTGATAATGTTATGTGATTAAAAGAAATTGTTGCATCATTTCTTAATAAAACAAAGAGCATAGCACTATTTTCTTATGCATATTATGCTATGTGCTACAACTTGAAAATTCTGAAAAATAGCATTCCAAACTCTTGTTTGATCATTGAATTATTTTTCACCTTTTGAGTTTGTGATAAGAAGTGATTTGTGCTGTATTTTTATTGAGTAATAGTGATTGTTCTATGAATGCAATATTTACACAAAATCATATTAGAAAAGGGTAACACCAACTTAGGGGGATAAATCATTTTGCTAACATACTTGTTAAACCCTTTTGAGATGAACTTCTCATGAAAGAAAATTGAAGATTGAAAAGCTTCTAACTCATGAATCAAAGGTATGCCTCCTACACTCTCTTAAGCTTTTGAGGTAAAAATTATATCTTATATCCTTTGAGCTAATACTGTTATTACTTTGATATGAAAAAGATTGATTATGCTTCATATGATTTGCAATGTATACTCTTTGATGATGCTCTTGCCTAAGAATCATGCCTATGCTTAAATGTGTGCTATATATTGAAATTCATGATTTTTCTTGGCATATGGATTGCTATACCTTGAACATGCTTCATTTTTTGGAATTACATTAGCGCCATGAGATTATATTGAGTTTAACCTATTATGAGCAATATTTGGTATTCTACATAATGCTTGAGCTATGATTGTTAAATCTTTTAGATTGCATATTGGTATCCTTGGTAGATTGCATGTTGGTATCATTTTGGCATCCTTATTGGTAATATTTGGCATCCTATTTGATATTATTAAGGAAAACATTTCAGTTATGAGCATTCATTTATCATATCTCCTATTGATTTTGTCAAATGAAACAAGGGGAATAATTTAAACTAGATTATTTTTTAAAAAATAAAAAATCCCCTCAGATTCTGTTCTATTTTTAATATCACACTTATGAGCTTGCACCTCACATATTTTTTTTTAATTATCTTGTATAAAATATGTACGCTCTTGCTCAAATCGATTGTTAGATCATGCTCAACTGCTTCACATATATTTTTAACAATTTGGTATCTCCTTGGCTCTTGCTTGAAAATAGATTAAAATAACATAAATTCTTTATAATGGATAAGCTCATTGATTCATTGTTGCCATATTATCTTGCTACAACAGCATGTGTGTCTCATTCTTGACCTTTGGAACTTCTCCTTATTGCACTCATGGAATTTATCTAAACTTGATGCTACATTGTGATAATACTAGTGCCATCAATTTAAGCAAAAATCCAGTTCAACACTCACGAACAAAACATATTGAAATTCGACATCATTTTTTAAGAGATCATGTTCAAAAAGGGGATATTGTACTTGAATTTGTAAACACCGACAAACAATTGATGGATATTTTCACAAAACCCCTAAGCGAGGATCGCTTCAATTTTATTAATGGCGAGCTTGGAATATCGATTTGTACTTAAAAAGTTTTGTTATGACTGTAAAACTTAAATTTTTGTTAAAATGATATATATGTATTGCTACATTGATATGGAAACATTTATATCAGTTGAATGCTGACAAGTCCTTCATTCATTTATTCTCCTTAACAGTTTGCTATTCTGTATCTTGAGATAAAATTAACTTTGCATATATTGATTTTTTTAAACCCTCATGATATTTTTTTTGCATTACCATTCCAGCAACACCAACGTCCTATTAAGTTTAATTTTCGTTGGTATTATTTTATTTTTTTGCTATTAGGCTTAATTTCTTTTATTTTTATTTTTTTTCTCATTATTATTTTTTGTTTAGGATTAATTTTCTTATTTTTTTCTTTGCTTTTTAATTTCATTTTTCAGTCCTTAAACATAAACACAACAACAAATCAAAATACAAATATTTACATAAAAAAAACCTTCATTTTTTCACGGCCATACGCCGATCAAAATAAACATATTTACGTAAAAAAAAAAAAAAAACCTTCATTTTTTTACAACCACACGCCGATCTTACTTCCTTGCCTCTTCCACCGCTCTCTTCTTCTTTTTATCACCTTGGGCGATGCTTGACGTCCCTACCCCTGTGTTTTCGTCGGGAGCAAGCACTCCCTGCCGACTATCAAAAGCCAAGAACAAAGTTGCTCCAAATCGGGCTATGGAGATGGTTTTCCATTTAAGCTCTTTATTTTCGACCTTCAGTGCGCCTATCTCTGCTCACGCATCCTTGTACATGCGCTGGAGCAGAGAGAGTTGGGCGTTGACCTGATGGAGCTCACTCGTCCTATTTTGCAGTCGGTGAGCCAATTTTGAGACTGCAGTCATCGTCTCCATATAGGACGTCAGTGTGAAATGATTGGCTTCAATGTCTGATTGAGCTGCTATTATTTGCTCAATCGACATCATAGGAAGGTTGGGAAGAGTAAGAGCCGGGGCACTTGGCCCAGCAGCGCTTAGAGAGATGTAATCGAAAGGAGAGTCATTTTTGGCAGCCTTTCTACTCTGCTCAGTCTCTCTGTTCTGTCTTTTAAGGAAGAAGAAGATCGAAGAGAATGATGAAGAAAAGATAGAAGAAGAGATAGAAGAGAGTGAGGTGAAGAAGAAGAAGCAGACGAGTGTGATTAAGAAGATGGCTGAAGAGAATAAGACATGGAGGAAGAGATAGTCGAGGCGAGCGGCAATCGAGAAGAGCTGCATTTGTTGGCCAATGAACCAAAAGCCAGACCGCGTGGCAACCGCATTTTTGTGGAAAAAAAGAGAGATGTAGGAGAGTTGTATGTGTATGCATATATGTATATATATGTTTTGATTACCTATTTTTTGATGCCATTTGTCCCTATCATTTTCCTCCTCCTCCTCCAGATTCTGACCCATGATTTCGTTTTGATAATGTCACAGGGGGAGAAAACTTATGATGTTATATATTATGGTATTATTTTCAAAGTAATCTGATGTTATGTATTTATAGTTTGATATCTTAGTCTCATATCATGTCTCTAATTAAAGCTTATTTATTACACATGTGCTAACCTATGTATTTAGAAATGAATTCAGGGAGCATGACTTGCGGGGTAGCTTTTCTTACTCCCAAATCAAATCAAAGCATCATTGTGTGCCATCATAAAAACGGGAGAGATTGTTAGACTTATTTATTTTGATGATTTATTTAATTATTTTTGAATTTATTTGAAAGAGAAAAATAGAATCCAAAATTTATTTTGATGATTTATTTAATTATATTTTAATTTATTTGAAAAAGAAAAATAGAATCCAAAATTTATTTTGATGATTTATTTAATTATGTTTTAAATCCAAAATTTATTTTGATGATTTATTTAATTATGTTTTAATTTATTTGAAAGAGAAAAATAGAATCAAAATTTATTTTGTCCCATTATTTCTCACCTAAACCTTTATCTTAAATGTTGTTAGAATGTATTTAATATTTGATTAAATCAAGAGTTCAAATAGCCTAAAATAGAGGTTCAAACAGCCCAGAACAACAGCAGTTCAAAAGGTTCAAAAGGTTCAAGTGGAAGATATTCAAATTAGTAATGATGGAGTGGAAGATATTCAAATTAGTAATGATGGAGTGAAAGATATTCAAATTAGTAATGATGGAGTACAACGGCTATAAATGGCTATAAATTCAAATGAATACAATGGCTATAAACGGCTATAAATTCAAATGAATACAATGGCTATAAGTTTCATTATATATACCCAAGCCTCTAATGTAAATAAATGACAAAAAAAACCAGAAAATATTCTTTGATCTATAATCACTCACATCTATTCTCTGAAAAATTCTTTGAGAATTGTTCTTCAATTTTTGTTTACATCATCTTTCAGAAATTATACACTAAGACGTATAGCTTTAAACTCATCTTTCCTGTGTGAGGTTTACAGAAAAACCAGAGCTTCATTTTTATATCTATCTTTGAGAGATAATTCTTGTGGCTTTCTATGAAAGCAAAAACACTTTCTTTTCAACCTTGTAAGAGTGTAGTACATTCAGTGTTCTTGACTTAGAAAGTCTGTGTAAAATCTGTGGAGGATTGCTCCATCTGTGAAAAGGTTGCTAGCACCCTGTAAAGCTAGAGTATAGTGGAAAATCTCAAGTGAAACTTAAGGAGTGGACGTAGGCTGAGTTGAAGCTGAACCACTATAAATTTGTTTGTCTCTCTCTCCCTTATCTCTTTATTATATTTAAATTGTCATAGCTATATTTCACATTTTCACTGTGCTAAAATCATTAACTGACATAGTTGTTAGAACACTTGTTTTAATTTTTTTTTTTTATTTCATTCACTATATTTATCTATTGTGCTAGTCATAATTTTTATTAGGGTATTATTATTTTTATTTGTAAAAACCTAATTCACCCCCTCTTAGGTTGCCTTTTGGGTAACGTATGCGATACAAATGAATGCGTAGAACCAGAATCAATTAGCACATAGGTATTCTGAGCACAGATAGAGATTATCCACAGGCACTAATGCAAAAACCTAGCCTTGTCTCAAAGTTCCTCCCCCAGTATTGGCTCTCACATTTGTTCTTGGTGCAGGAGCAGATCTGGCTGAGCTTACTGCAAGACGGTTAGTCATGTCGTGTCGAGTCTCATCGGGCAATCTCTAATCATGTGGCCTATTTTGCCACATCAAAAACAAACACCAGATGCACGGTGACACATGCCCCTATGTTTCCTTCCACATTTTGGACAAACTGTCATATATCCACTGCTTTGGCTTGAGATACTTGACGATCCAGTATTTTGCTTCTTCGGAAATGATCGATCTTGAAATTGAATCCGACCCTTTAACCTCTCCATTCAGATATTGGAGTTATAGCTTGTTTCTTTGTTGTTGGTATGGCCTCTGCCATCAATGCCCTATCAAGTACTTCCACATAAGTCGGCAATTTTAATACACCCATTCGATCATACACGTCCAAGTCTAAGCCCCCTTCAAATTTTTAGGCCTTCTTATAATCTGTATCGATCATATAAGGAGCAAATCTAGCCAACTCAATAAATGTAGCCTCATACTCAACTATTGACATCTTGCCTTGCTTTAATTCTTGGAATTCAGAAACTTTCTGATCCCGAAAATATTGAGGAAAATACTTGTTGTAGAAGATCTCATTGAATTGAGCCCAGGTCATATTCCTATTACTATTTCGGATTAATAACCACCATGTCCGAGCTTCATCTTTAAGAGTGTAGGTGGCCAATAAAACCTTCTGAGTCTCAATACAAGGGAACACTTCAAATAACTTCTCTATTTCAAGTAACCATGTCTCCGTTTTCAACGGTTCGATACCACCCAAGAAAGTTGGTGGTTTCATCTTCATGAATTTCTGCGTTAGGTTGATGATATCATTATTATCCAACATAACTTGGACCGGAGGAAGCGTAGGAGGCATCGGTTGTTGTCTTTGTTGCTGTGTTATTGCTTCAGTTAAAGCGGTAATCATTTGTTCCATTCGGGTCATGTGAGCCTCTGAGGATTCACTTGCATCATTACTGCTTGCATTCTCCATTAGCTATAGGTAAACAAAAGAATAATAAGCACAGGAAAATAGTTCTTTCCACAGTGTTCGGAACATTCACTCCCAATTCATTCGTTTCAATTTCATGTATTCATGTTCTGATATAATTTTCTCATGCACAGAAATTAATACACACTTTCACATGTAGATGGAATGCCCCTAACTCCTACTAGGGCTTCCTATAGCTCACATGGACTCGTGTGTGCGGTATAACGCATGCTCTAATACCACTCTATCACGACCCAAACCCGCCACTATGGGTTTAGCATCGTAACCGGCCAGTAATCCTTGGATTACCAAAGGCCTCTTAACAAAATAACATATAATAAGGAGTTGCGGAAGCAAATATAGAAAATATACAATGTGCATAGGGCTGTGTTAACGTATATGAGATAGAAAACTTCAAAATAACTTTTATATATATATATATACACGTGACGTCGTAAATACATGAGTCTTACGTCAGCCAAGTACACAGATAATGCCAAAAGGGAACTTAGCCCAATATATAGTTAAACAAAACAAAGCAAAAACATCTGTAGCAAGGTTACAAACTAAACATTTCAAAGGGAACCTCCCCGAAAGGCACAGTGGCTGGCTAACCCAAAACTCCAGGCAACAGCTTAGGCCTAGTCACGCGCCTGCTCACCTATATACATAATATAATAGAGTAAGCGGAAGCCCAGTGAATAATAACAGAGTAAAGGGTTTAAATGAATGATGTCCATAACAGGTACAGAAATCAGAGTTCATATTAGAAACAGATTATGTTCATGTTCTTGTTCAATCTACAAACAAAAATTAGAGTTCGTGTTTCATTCTACATGGTACATCCATTAGCGTTAACTTGCTTGTTAGTCGTATAGGGAACCTTCAGTACCGGGAACTTGTAATATACTTGAGCCACAGTATTGTTACCCCTAGGCAAGGACTATGAGACCACGGTATTATTACCCCTGGGCAAGGGCCTTGCTTATAAACCACAATATTGTTACCCCTGGGCAAGGGCATTGTGTTAAGGATGCCACGAACACTTGCCAAAAATTGAACAACCATTCATTGGGCAGAATATAACATTTCATAAAACAAAGCATTTTCATATCATATCATATAAGAAATTACTTGGACGTAAACATAACTTCACAAAGTTATTACTCACAGATGGCTCCACTTACAGAACAGACAAATTAGATAACATGTGGCGCGTGACCTACATACACCTAACAGAAACACATAATGAAACACACACTCGTTGGGTACATAACTTCTTTCGTCTCATTCTGAGTATGTTTCTAGGTCTTAACCTCTTATTGAGTCTTAATCATGGCCTAGGAATGCCTAGAGGCAATGTGGATGCTAAAATACATTTTGGAACCATAACAAAACTTACTGAAAACAGGGGTCCCACTTGAGCACAACTTCATACGCTCGAGCGGACATGCAAACATGTGAGGGGCCGCTCGAGCGCAACCTCCTTCACTCAAGCGGTATGCAAACTTTAAAAAAGTACTTGTTATGTGATTTTCACATTTGACGGACGCTCGACGGTCGCTCGAGCATGAGACTTAGGTCTTCGCTCGAGCGCAACTCTTGTCGCTCGAGCAGTATGCAAAAACATGAAACTTCTAGGAGCTTGCATTTCACGCTTGAGCGGACCTCAGGTTGCTCAAGCGGAAGTATAAGATCATAGAGTGGTCGCTCGAACGCAGCTTTTGTCACTCGAGCGGAAGTGCAGAATCTGAAATTTCCAGATTGCACTCCCAAGGTCCAAACTCGAACTACACACCTTAAAACTAATCTTTTTGGGCCAAAACTCCAGAAAACATTTAGAAACTTGTAAAATACCATGGTTTAAAGATCATTTCACTAAATCAAAGCCCAAAAGCATGCTAGTTGACCAAAACTCCAACTTGAAATTTATGAATATGCCATGAACATGACATACATGAATTACTTTGAACTAAGGCTTTCCAAAACATGATTAATTAAGGTCAAATGGTAAGAATTATGATGAATTCTCAAAACCAAGTCAAGATAGACACATACATGTGACAATTCTTTAGAAATCTATTCAAAATTCCATGATATATGCATGCATGCCTGGAATTCATTCATTAAAGCTAAAGTCTCTTACTTAGTCACCAAAACTTCTTGAATCCTCTTCATTAACAATTTAATACAAAGATTAAGAATCAAACTCTCACCTAAGCCCTTCAATTAAGCTCTAGGTTGTTCTATCTTTGAGCTTTCAAGTCAATTTCCCTTAGATGGCTAGCAATTCCCTTGTTTGATTTCAATTCTCTTAGTCTCTCTCTCTCTCTCTCTCCACACATTAGAGACAAAAGATGAGGAATAAGATTGTGTAAAAGGGTCACCCAAGTCTCATGTTTCCTCGAAGCCTTGTAGCATGAAAAAAACTCATCCACTGTCATCACTTCTTCCTTGGTTGCCCTCGGCTACATGATCGCGCAGGAAAATAGGATCTTCCACTCATTCGGCATTAGTTGCCCTGGCACCACTTCTAGGCGGTTCAATATATCGACCACTATTGGGGGCAGTGGCAACCTCAGGCCTTCGCGCAACGTCTCTTCGTACAACACAAACTCCATTGGCCGCGCGTCAGATGCTCTCTCATTCACCATGGACACTCTCAACTGTATATCCACTGGAATCTAGTATCTGCTACGCAACTCCTCCAGATCCTCTGCCGTTAGTGTGGACTTGTCAGCTTTAGTGTGCCAATGGTCAGGTGCCACTTGACTAATCGACTGGACCACCGAAATCATTATCACTGGAAGGGGCCGTGTTGGCCGCTCCGCGCCCCTCTCCACCCATCTTTTCACCTTGTACTGTTCTGCCAGCGCCACCCCATCATCCTCTCCCAATGCATCCAACGCCATAGCTAGCGCTTTGTTTTATGTCATTCCCCTTACGTTCTTGTATATTGCTTCCGTAGCAGGAACAAGGATGTTCGCAATATGGTAGAGTGGACAATCACACGAGATGAACGCAGTAAAGTCTGGGATGTGTTGGTTTCTCGTAATAAGTATTGAAAAATGCATAACTCCAAAGGCCCAGGGTTTGCCTATCTTCTAAGGGTCGTGGTTTAAATTCGCCAGTTCGAAAATTCAACATGAAGTACAAATCCCCGCCTTTTCCACATCCCCACCCACCAACCCCGTCACCTTTTCTCTCCCCCGTCTTTTCCAATTCACATCATCACGTGCTTATTTGCTCCTCGAGCCCCGAACGCTGTCGAAGCATTTACGGCTACCTTTGCTGTCGGCCCTCCTCACAGTTGATCATCCCACTCGACCACCTTTACAGTTAGCCCTTCTTACGATCGATCATCCCGTTCGGTCCCTTCGCGGTTGGCCACCCTTGCCGGTCAGCCGTTCATCTTGCTCGGTTACCTTCACGGTCGGCCTCCTCGACGGTCGGTCAATTTTTCATTTCCTTCCTTCGCGGTCGGTCATCTCGCTTGGTCTCTTCGTGATCGGCCACCCTTGTGGACCGGTCATTCATCCTGCTCAGTCACCTTCGCGGTTGGCCTCTTAGACGGTCGGTCGGTCCTTCATCTCCTACCTTTGCAGGTGGTTATCCTGATGGTTGGCCACTCTCGGTAATTAGTTGGTCTTTCGTCTCTATTCCACCAATCTCTCGGGGCACTTCCTCCTTCTGCTCCACTCTTGCCTCTTACCCGAGCTTGTAGGACTACCTCCACCTTTCTTATTCCCTTTGTTGAACTAAAGCTGCACTTGGGAATGAAGGACTGCTGATACTGATGGGCACCCAATGGGGCCTAGCCAACGTCTCAATACTAATGGGCTCCTAAGGAGGCCCAGCCCATGGCTCAGGGCCCAGTTCATCCCAGGTGTTAAAGCCCAGTAAACCTAGTAACTTTGAGAAGCCAATGCTGGCCCAGGACCAATAGCATTCAGACACTTGTCAGGTAAGGAACTAACCACATGAGCATATAAAGATCCTACAAAGTTATTGCACTCACACATCAGCCATTTAATGAGGCCACTATAGCATTAAATGCAGCAAGACCCTTCACACCAGAGTATGCAGAATCACCATGAATGATGTTAACTTGGCCATAGACTTTCGGCTAACAAGATAGCGTAGAATGGACAAGGAAATGATGAGCAAAAAATATAAGGAAGCCTTCAAGATATGTTAGAGGTTAAGTTTTTTTTACCCCTTTTACTTCTCTCTCCCTCTCTCTCTCTCTCTCTCTAAAATCAATCCGCCCTAACCTAACTTGATCATTGGAGCATCCGTTGAGGGACTATCTCTCCCTCTGGACTTTTTTGCAGGCACCCTTTGTGGACATCAAGGTCAGCAGACCCGTTGGAAGCGTGGATCAGTTTAACCCATCCTCTATTGAAGTTATTGCATTATCAACATATATAATATATATTAATGTAGAAATCTCTAGATATGTATATGTATTCATATTCATATTCATATATAGATCTAAAAATTTATATACAATATACATATAAGGTAACAGCCCCAACCCCGGTTGTTAATTGGCAACTATGGTCGAGGAGGACGATCGGTGGTTGCCAGAAATGATGGGGATGACCGGTGGAATTAGGGTTAAAGTGTTAGGGATGAATGTATAAATGGAATTTTATGTTTGGACAAAATTGAAATTAAAAAAAAAATAATGAAAGAGAAGGGGTCCTAAGAAAAAATGTATAGGTGAATAGTAGTTACAGAACCAAGATAAGGAGTCACAAGACTCTTGTGTCCAGAAAACAAAATTGAGTGGGGCCTATGGGGAAATTTATTGTGTGTCATGGTTGTACAATGGATATTTAGGATTTGCTTTTTTTTAGTGATTCTTCTGTTAGTTTATCTTTATTTTTAATAAAAACACATTTAAAATATTTTAAGTTTCTAAATTCGACTAAACATATTGGAAAACTAAAAACACAAAAAACAAAAATTTTAAAAATTCAAATAAGACAGAAACAAGTGAAAAATAGTATACTGTTTTTGGCTTTTTCAATTTTTTTTTCGAAATTACTTTTTAGATTCGTTTATATACCAAAAAAAACATACTAGTGTCAATATGAGTGAATGTCAAAGTCAAAAGACAAAGCATTTTGGGTAGGCTATAATGCTTGGACCAAAATGCAAAATAGAGGAAGAGAGAAAGAGAGAGAGAAATGTGGTCATGCCTAGAGGCTCCCTACATACCTTTTTGAGAGAATTAGGCCAATGTAGGTCGGGGAAATTTATAGGGAAAGAGTTTACCTTACACAGCTACCAATGCAACTTGGATTGACTGATGATGATTTCATAACTATTGGTGCAATTCTGACATGATTATTGGTGACTTTGAGCAACTATCACTATAGCTTTGGTAGAGATTTGCACAACTATTAGTGCGGCTTTGATGGAGAATTGCACAATATCGATACGGCTTAATGGAGATTGGTGCAGGTGACTTAGTGAAATTTGGACAACTACCGTGAAACTTTGATGAAGATTTAGGTACCTATTGGGTGGATTAGTTAAAATTTTGAGCAGTTATTGGACGGCTTAGTAAACATTTTACGCAACTATCAAGCAGCTTAGTGAAAATTTGTGCAACTATTAGTGCAGCTTCCTATTTGAATACTTGATAGCAAGTGTGATGCTTTGTAATTTAAATATTATCAAGCTCATCAAAGAACTAAATAATCATTAGTCATGGAGATATGCTACCAAGAGGAAAATGTAAGAAGCATCCAAATATATACCAAAAAGCAAGATCATTTAAGGAACACACATCCAAATGCCAAGAGGCAAAAATGAGAATCAACTATATGCCTAACGGAAAATGAATGCATGAATAAAGTCACTGTTAACTCTTTATTCAATACCTAGAGGTATCAACAAGGGCTAACATCATTTCAAGGTATAATGTCAAGGGGCACAACCATGGTAAAGGCCAAGCTACACATTATACTAAAAGCCAAGAGACTTAGGCAAATGCCTAGAGAGTTAGTATTAGGTCAAGAGACCTAATACTAACATCACTTGATTCATCGATGGGTAATCACAAAAAGATGCAGAAACTATCAATAGATATACCAACTTCTAGAGAATGCAATAAAAGATGACACTTGAATGCGTGAATGGACACAATACCAAAAAAATGCATCAAGAGATGCAACATGGAGAACACATAAAGTAATGCAACACTAAGAAGATGCACAAATGCATCAAGAGGTTAACACTAATGGGTGTAAATATGCACAAATGTAGCAAGAGGTGTAACAATAAGGGGTATAAAAATGCATCAAGCAATGCAACATTAAGGGACACGACACCAAAAGGCGTAAGGACATACTAAGGGAATGCAACGCCAAGTGGCGTATAGGCATATTAAAGGATGTACGTCAAGAGACGTGACATCTAAAGCCACAGGAACCATGCAAAACCATCAAAGACATGAAATGTCAAGAGACGTAATGCTAAGGGAATAAAAACTACTCCAAAGCATCAGCATCAAGTGGCGTAATGCCAAGGGGTGTGAAAACTACTCCAAAGCATCAAAGGGTGCAACATCAAGAGACGTAACGGCAAGGGGTGCAAAAACACATCAAAGTACCAAAGGGATGCATCGTTAAGGGACGTAATGCCAAGAGAAATGTAAATACATCGACCACCCAAATACATCAGGGGTTGCAATGCTAGAAAAATGCACTAGGGGATGTGACTTAAGGGATGAAGGAGCTTATGGCTATGCCAAGTGACAGTTGCAAGGGGCACTGGATTTACTCAAATACATCAATGGATGCAATGCCTAGGGGCAAGAGAGATCTATGAGCAACTCGTCTAGGGACAAAACCACTATGCACATCAGGAACTTATGCAAGATACCATCTTGATGGAAAACATGTATTTTTAAAAGCCTTTTGTTTTCTTTTTTATTTTTTTTGAACAAGTGTAAGAAAACTCCAAGTGAAGTGAAGTAACACTAAAAAATTTGTCGAGGGACCTTGGTAATCAAGCAACACAAACAAAACATCTTTTAGGATTATGATACTTTTCAAAACACATCAATGTCATGACTGCACAATAGACTACACTTTAAAGTTCAACGAGACATGTAAGGCCCCTGAAAATTTTATTTTCTTTAAATTTCCTTATTTTTAAATTATTTCTTTGAAGTCTCTCAATTTCTTAATTAATTGTAATTTTAACCCTAAGATCAAAATCTATGCACCAAACTGAAAACTCGCAAACCCTAATCGATTTTGGTAACTTGGGAATCATTTCTAATACCCTAATACTGATTAATTGACTCCCTAAATATGAAATTACCACTTGAAAACCCTCGGTTTTTTTTATCTTTATCACGTTTGTCGATTGATTGCCTTTTATTTGAAACGAGAAATCCAAACCGAATTAGATTCTCTAACTCTAATTTAGTTTAATTCTACACTAAAATAAATTTTCCAATTCATAAATTAAATCCAAAACCCTAACATTTTTATTAAATCACTAATTTACCCCAAACAAGTACTATTATATATATATACACACACTTGTACCTTAAACCTATTTCACATACCATATTTTGAAAATTTCAAGAATTGTACAAAAAAAATAAAATAATCTCCTCAAATCACCATCATGAGGCCGGCCAATGCATATATAGATGCAATGAGTGTACTTTTTGAAACAAACTTGCTTGGATTAAGGAAAATCTCTGACCTAGGTACAAACTTATATATATATATATATATATAAATATATATAAATGTATATATGCATTGTACTTATAACTAGGATGGTTTAATTAAGATAAAACCCTAACAAGATCAAGCTTAGGTACTCAATTAAGGCCTCTAATCATCCACTATTCCATTGAATTCAAACTCAATCCAAAATATACAATCCAATTCCAACCAATGGGCATTTTGGACCTTTCATACCAATTTTATTATAAAAACCACCTTGCACTTAGCATTTTACATGCAAGAACACGCACACAAACACTTCATTCGGCTGAGAGGAAGAGAGGGGAAGAGGGTGAGCATGGTAGAAGAAAGGAAAGAAAGAGAAGATATTGTTAGCTAACCAACCAAGCCTCAAGTAAGCCACATCACCATCTCTCCTTCTATTTTCTTTTTCAAATACATGTTATTAGAGTGTTGAAATCATATTTTCAGATGTGTTGTAACGGTGTTCATGTGTTCAAAGTTGATAAATAGGGCTTTAATCCTTCTTCTATTCGTATTTCCTCTTAATAGATGCAAAACTATATTTTCCTTCCCATATCTCACATTTTTTTCAAAGGCATACCATAACTCTAAAAATATGAGTTATTGATATATTATATGGTATGTTTTCAACACAAAAGAAGTGGAAAATTTCCCTTAGTTGGCCTCTTTTCTCACCAATCTTTTTATTTTGAGTATTATGCAATAAAAATTCTATTTTACAGGCAACTTTCAAAAATTCTAGAAAAATGTAGAAACATGTTCTGGACCTCAATTTTATGTCAAAATGTTCGTTAAGGAGTTAGATTTCAATTAAAATTGGTTTCATTCAAAAAGAGTGACCGATTTGTAAGAAAATCTGATTTTTGCAACGGTCGACGAATCTGGACAGTGCTGGAGTGTTTCTTAAATAACTAAAACTCTAGAAAAGCTATTCAATTTTCGAAACATGTTTTGAAAACTAGATTAAATTATTTATGAGCCATCGAAAGGCCGAGTTTGGAAAAAATCTGAAATAGCCCTTTTGATTTTAATCTTTAAGTGGTACTGAATCTGGAAATTCTGTTTGCATAGGTATTTTATGCTCGTGTTCATAAATATGCTTATTAATATATGATCATGTCTTGGTATGATATTAAATATATCATGGTTATATATACATTTGTTTTTAGTCCTTCGATGATGCTCACATATATGCAAATTTATTCCTTTAATACTTGTACTAACTAACTTAAAACATTAATCTAAACAGAAAACTTAATGGCATGGCTAATGAGGTTTAGATATTGTTATAAGATGAAGTTATGTTCAAATTGAATTGGTTAGCGGGATGTGTTCCCTTTTGAAAGTTAAAGTCTTGTGCAAGTGGTTGCTTGAAACCCTTGAATGAAGCGGTTGTATTCGAACCCTAGGTGGTTTGGTGTAAGGAGGAAATGGGCAAGGACTTATTTTAACGTCTCTTTTGAGGTCATCGATTGGCGCTATGCGGTATGTAACCATTGGTAGGCATCTGGGGTAAGGTCTGCAAAGCAGAATCTGCGTCCGATTCTCGAGATTGGCAGAATGAAATCTATTTGGGGGATTTCTAGACTACTAACAACTAACCTTGTAACTTGTGTTATTTACTTGAATGTCATGTTCCTTTCCCCTATTGTTGAAATTGCCAATGTGTATTAGATTGGGAAAAAGGGACGGGTGTGTATGCATTTACTAGGCATTCAACGCTCACGGCGTATCATGCCAGGTACTAAAGAGGAGCTTGCAGCAGAAAATAATGAGCCAGAAGCCTTCGAAGACTTTTGGCTGTCCTAGAGAAGTTAGAATTTTTCTGTCTTTTGTATAGTCCATCTGAACTTTCATTTTTGGGATGTAATATTGATGGAACTAATTTTTGTAACTAAGTTCATTTTGTATCTATTCTCTTATTATTATTATAAGCTTTCCCTTCTTTTTTTTAAGCCAATATAGTTCCCTATGTTGCTTATGAAACCTTGGATCAATGCCTTTTATGATCTGTCAAAAGGGTAGTGCGCTACTTGAGAAAGCTAGACTTAGAAGGGAGGCTAATTTGACTCCAGCAATTTGGGATCTTACTTTGTCATTGGCCATGTGACTCATTAGTGACTTTCCTTTGACTACAACACTTAGTATAGATTTTGAGGCGTCACAACTTGGTATCAGAGCCTAGGTTCAACCCTTAGCCCGCACAACCCGATACATAACTCTAGAATCCCTTACCCCTATACACTAGTGTATTTTACTATCACACTATTATATCTATTAAAAGAGACTAACAATTAAAGCCTTTTCCCTCCACCATAGGATGTCATCAAAAATTCGTCAAACAATCAACACTAGCCTCGACACATGGGGAGCCTTTTGCATGCAAGGTAGGAGGGCCCTGTCCGTCAATACCTACTTTAGCTGACGACGATGCGAATTTGCCATCAAGGAGATACGGAAAGTGGAGACGGACTACTCTTACTATACGAAGGAGCAAAAGAGATCCTTGGTTCGACACCATCTGTAGTACTTGAGTTACGTAGCAAAGAGCACAGTTCTTTCAATTACATGCAAATGGTCCTACAAAATGATGAATTCATCTTCCTACATGGATTAACTTCTTGAATTAAGGATAAGAATCTTACTAAGAGCTTGAATTTGGCCTTGACTAAGCTTATTCTCTACAATCTCTCTTGTCTTCTCTTGAATTCTTTTCCTCTCTCTCTACAATGTCGAATTCTCTCAATTTTTAATGTCCAAAATGAAAGCATGTTTAGCATATATATAGGGTGATTAGTGTTAAGCTAATTAAGTTTGATTAAGACTAATAATTTGGCTTAAGTCTAAGCAATTATACTTAATCTATTCTAATTATTTTGATCCGAATCAAATTTTAATTAAACATTCTATAAAGTTCTAAATATTCCAACTAACCTATTGGTTTAAGCAATTTTAGTTTCTGAGTCCGTTTGGGCTTTCAATTTTGAGTTCTATATTGACATTTAAACAAATAGTTTATCAACAAACATATAATCATCAAATAAACACATAATTATGCAATTTATACCTAATAAAATATTATGGAAAAATAGTACAAAGGTCGGGGTCATTACAAATAGGGTGGAGAAATCAACGAATAATGGAGTATTTGAGGTTTTAAGCAAGAATTAAAGAGAGAAAATAAAGAATTAGGGTTTGGAAGGTTTTAGAGAGAGAGAGGAATGAAAAAGTGATCCAAAAATCCTTTTTTCTAAACTAATATACGGACAGACCACTCGAGCGACTAAAACACCGCTCAAGCGTCAGACACAATAAGTGAAACCACTCGAGCGACCAAAACACCACTCGAGCGCACAATGACCCCTTTCCAGAAGTTTTGTAGATTGCAGAAGATCACTCGTGCACAAGAAAGACCACTCAAGCAAGCAACACCATATTCCTAGAAGTTTGGCAAACTTCCAAAAATACTAGCAGATCTCAAAGACCGCTTGAGTGAAGAAACAAAAATCTGGACAACATGTCATGACCTGAACTTGTCCCTATAGATTAAGATCATAACCGGCCAATAATCATAAGATTACCTACAACCTCAGATAGAAATCAAATCATGATTAATAATAGGGCGCCAAAAGCGGAAGCAAAATGTAAATCATCGTCCAATGTGTTTGTGCATAAATGGCATGGAACAAAAACTTTTTAATCATATTAATAATAACTCACACATTCATACAAAAACATCATACATGTCTAGGAACATTCATAACATAGTCTTCCAAGCCAAAAACTTATATACATAAACGGTCATACGTGATTGACAAAAGCAACCCAAGAACAAAACAAAAGAGTAAAAGCAAAGCACCTTGCGTGAGACATCCCGGGTTGACTCCACAAAACTTGGTTGTCTCACAAGATCACTAAGGCTAAGGCTAGACATCCCACTGCTTACCTACATACATATGGATAAAGAGTAAGCTAACGCCAAGTGAATAATACCAGAGAAAAGAGGTTATATGAATGAGACTCTTAAATAGGTAAATCATACTCATGAGCAGCACATGTAGATCATTATCAAAACAAAACAACCTCAGGTCCATTCTATTATGTTCAAGGCATATCAAAGGAGCAAAACGACCTGGGGTCCAAACATTTATTCATAAACTGACCTCAGGACTAATGGATCCATAAACAAATGACCATCCAATCCTTCAAAACACATGTACAAAATGACCTCGTGTAACGATCCCAAAATGCGTATAAGAAATTATCTTTATTTAATTACGGGTTCATGTGTTTTAATTTAATTATATCTGTTTGAATTGAGGAATTATTTGTTGAGTCACGACTTTGAAACTAAAATTGCCAACTTTCATGGGTTCAGAAACCGAAATACAGTACATGGATATATTAATGGGAATTTTTAGAGCTATTTGGGAAAGTTCATTCAAAATTTATTTCGTCTGATTCTGTAATGGCCCCAAAATGCGTATAAGAAATCATCTT
>NC_138972.1:1995000-2025000 GCF_055761805.1 Camellia sinensis | reverse complement strand
ATCAATTGCAGCACTTGCCCGAATTCTTTCCAACAGTTGAGTTTCAATGTTTGATATCGCAGCAACGTAGTCAACAATTTCCTTCCGACTTAAAGCATCAGCAACCTGGTTGTGGCGTCCAGGTTTGTGTCGCCATTCGAAGTCATACTCTTCAAGGAATTCTTGCCATCTGGCCTGCCTTGGAGACAACTTCTTTTGTGTTTTGAAGAAGGTATTTGCCACATTGTCCGTCAATACCATGAATTTGGTTCCCAGCAGGTACACTCTCCAAATCTGCAGACAATGCACAACTGCTGTCATTTCCTTTTCATGGGCAGAATACTTCTTCTCCGCATCATTCAGCTTCCGACTTTCGAACGCAACCGGGTGCCCCTCTTGCACCAGCACACCGCCAATAGCCTTATCAGAGGCATCAGTGTGTAATTCGAATGGAAGTTCAAAATCAGGTAACCGCAAAACCGGTTCACTTGCAACAGCCACTTTCAATTTGTCAAAGGCCGCTTGACAATTTTCATCCCACTTCCAGGGTCTGTCTTTCTTGAGCAAATCTGTTAGAGGTGCTGCCTTCTTTGAGTATCCCTCAATGAATTTTCTATAATAGTTGGCTAAACCCAAAAAGGAACGCAACTCAGTCACTTTGCTTGGTGCTTGCCAATCCATGATTGCATGCACCTTTCTGTTGTCCATCTTTACGTGGCCTTTGCAAATTACATGCCCTAAGAACTTAATCTCCCGTTGGGCAAACTCACATTTTTCCTTCTTGACATACAACTGGTGTTCGCGTAACCGAGAGAACACCTTCTGAAGATGGGACAAGTGATCCTCTAGGGACTCACTATATATTACAATATCATCCAAATAAACGACAACGAACTGATCGACATAATCATTAAATACATCATTCATAAGATTACAGAATGTAGCCGGGGCATTAGTTAACCCAAACGGCATTACTAGGAACTCAAAAGACCCATACCTTGTAACACAGGTGGTCTTTGACTCGTCTCCTTCAGCCACTCGAACTTGCCAATAACCAGCACGTAAATCCAATTTTGTGAAGTAAGTGGCTTTGCACAGTCGATCGAACAGGTCTGCCACCAAAGGGACTGGATACTTGTTCTTTATAGTCACTTTGTTGAGAGCCCGATAGTCCACACACATGCGCAAACTTCCATCTTGCTTCTTTTGAAAAAGCACCGGGGCACCGTAAGGGGCTTTGGATGGCTGAACCAGTCCAGCATCCAACAAGTCCGTCAATTGCGTTCGCAACTCCGTAAGTTCCATTGGGGACATTCTGTAGGGTGCCTTTGCTGGAGGCTTAGCACCCGGAATCAACTCTATCTTATGATCAGTGGCACACCGAGGAGGAAGGGACTTTGGCAACTCCGGAGGCATCACATCCTCAAATTCCCTCAATACTTCTACCACTTCATCTGGCACTTCTACTAACAGATCAGGTTTGATTTCCACCAAGGCAGCAAGATAAGTCTCTGCACCCTTTTTCAAACCGTTGTGCACTTGAATGGCTGAGAGGGTCTCCGTCTTCCTCTTTGTACCCTTGCCTTTGTCTGATTTACTGCAACCAGCGACAAAGCAAGGCTTGTCTTCATCCGAAATAAGTATCCCACCCAAATATGGCATTAAAGCCACTTTTGCAGTCACAAAGAAGTCATTTCCTAAGATGACATCGAAATCATCCAAAGGAACCTCCATCAAGTTAACCCGTCCAGTCCAATCTCCAACTGTGATTGATACTTTGGAAGCCATTCCTTGCACCGATTGAGCTGCTGAGTTCACGACCTTGATTCGACTGGCGCTTTGGGTCACTTGTAATCCGAGGGTCTGCACAACTTTTTCTGACATAAAGTTATGCGTGGCACCGGTGTCTACCATCGCAGCAATGTCGGTACCCGCCAATATCACCTTGACATACATTAGACCAGTGGTAGGGGCTTTGTCCACATGAATTGCATTGAGCAATTGTAAGGGATTTACCCTAGTCGGCCCCTCAGAATCCGACTCCCCTTTGCCATCTTCTGCGACCATAGCATTCAATTTCTCACGCTTGGGACAGTCTTTCGCTCTATGGGGTCCATCACAGATGAAACACCCTTTGTTAGATTTCCCACCGTTGGTCTGAGAAGAATCCCCTTTATGTTTGTACTTGGAACCCTCTTTCCCCTTCCTGAAACCAGACTTCTTCTCTCCCGTCTTCTCTTTTCCTTTCTTCTAGGATTTGCTGGTTTCAGTAGTGGGTTCCTTGCTTAACTTGTAGTCAAGCAACCCGTCTGCAGCAGCCATGGCAGAGGGCAAATCTTTGACACCGAGTCTTCGAAGTTCTAACTGGGCCCAATTCTGCAACCCAGACATGAAATTGAAGAGTTTATCTTCCTCCGACATGTTCTTGATGTCCAGCATCAACGAACTGAATTCTTTCACATAGTCTCTCACCGATCCAGCATGCTTCAACCGTTTCAAGGCGTCCCTTGCAACCCAAGATGTGTTGCACGGAAGGAATTGTTCCTTCATTTCCTTCTTAAGAGTATCCCAAGTTGAGATCTCTGTTCGAGCATCATCCCCGACACGAGTACGCCACCAGAGTTTTGCATCACCGGTAAGGTACATGCTTGTCATTGTAACCTTCTCTCCTTCTGGCACATGAGCAGCCTTGAAGTACTGCTCCATGTCCCACAGAAAATTCTCAAGTTCCTTTGCACTCCGATTTCCAGCAAATGCTTTAGGGTCTGGAACTTTGATTTTCGAAGGAGCCTTTTCAGAATTCGTATGCCCACAGATGGCCTTCTTCAGAAGGGACTGTTCATCCACAATTTCTTGAATTTTGTCTTTCCAAGAATCCGAAATGGCCAGGACATCAGACAGCACGTCTTTGAACCGATCTGCTGTCGAGGACTCAAGGGCAAGAAGCCTCGAGCCCACAGCATCCAATCGATCCGACAGCGAGATATTCTCATCAGCAGGGTCACCAACAAGATTTTCCAACCGAGTTACCCTGTCTTTTAAGGCATCCATGCCAGAAACCATTAGAGCAAAACCTGGCTCTGATACCAATTGTTACAGGGTCAATTTTCGTTTCAAAAATTCCAGCCTGTAATGGCACTAAGTTGGACACTTAGTCTCAGCCAAGTATGAATACACACACACACACAGAGTGTTATAACAAGTAAGAATAGGCAGCAAGTAATTACAGGAAAAATCCCAACCTTTATTGATTGCACCAACAATACAAAGGATGCCTATGGAACTCTTACAAAACACTTAGTTAATTTTCGAGTTCCATGGCTGATGCCTAAATAGGCTTACAATCAGTTTCAACTTACAACCAGCATTACAAGGAAAGCATGCCAAGTGGCATGGCAGTTGACACCCCCAACTGCCTAGGGACTTAGGAACATTTCTGGAGCATAACTACTCTTAACTGCTGCTATGTTTCAGGCTTGGTTCCAGGTGTCCAGACTTGCCTTGTCTTTGCCCATCATGGATAACTGCTGCCAACTGACATGCATAACTGCTAGTAACTGCCATGTTTGTTTGCCTCATCAAGTCAGCCACGAATTTGGTTGTCTTAGCCTCCAGACCAAGTTTTGCCTACTGATTGCATTTAACCCCCAAGCATGCTGCAGCCCACATTCGGGTCATGTTAATGCCTTGCATCTGTGCAACGGCTGCACATACTTTGGCCAAGGGTTGTGCTGCTGCCTCAGCACTTGGACAACATTTTACCTTGCTGTCTTGGCATGCCTCCATCATGCCTTGGTCTTGGTTGGTCATGGGCACAAGGTGCTGCCAATGCCAACCATGCAGCCTTCAAGTAGAAGGTGCTAACAGTAGGCCACTATCCTACCATCGAAAGTTGATAGGGCAGAAATTTGAATGATGCATCGCCGGCACAAAGGTCGTGCGATCCGTCGAGTTATCATGAATCATCAGAGCAACGAGCACAGCCCGCATCGAGCTTTTATCTAATAAATGCGTCCCTTCCGGAAGTCGGGGTTTGTTGCAAGTATTAGCTCTAGAATTATTTTTTGAGCACTTAACATGTTTGTTTAAGGCCTCTTGGGTGCTGAGGGTCTCCTACCCTCTTGCATGCCTTGTTTGGCCTTGTTTTGTGCTACGCCTTAGGGCCTTTGAGCTAATCCTTCCTTGGCCTTTTAGCCACTGAAATCCAATGGATTTTTAGTGGTTGGCATGTGGTTTTGAGGTCCTAAATCAGAGAGGGGTGACCCTCTCTCTTTTTGTCTTGTTTACTTGCATTTTTGGCCTATCAAAGGAACATACATTTTCATACTTTCAAGGCTTGGTTCAGGCACGTTTTGGTGACTTTTAGGGCCTACCTAGACTCTGTCCATGGTTGGTTTGGTCACCCTTGGCATGCTTCTCATATGTGTAGTGTATTTCCATTCTTGGCTCATCAAGGTAGCATGTCAATCTAGCATATTTTAGCTCCATTTCAGTGGGTTTTTGGTCATCATTTGACATGCCATGGCTCTTTTTTTGGCTGGTTTGGTAACCTCTCATATGCTCCATATGCTTGCAGTGTAAATCTTGTTTACTAGCTTGGTTCGCATGATGTTTTGGCTCTTTATTCTAGCACATTTTGGCTTTGCTCCAACATGATTTTGTTCATATTTTGGGCTGCCTTAGCTTAGTTTTGAGGCCTCTTAGTCGAATGATGCTTGCCATGCATGCTTGTTGTGTAATAGCCTTGACTAGCTTTGAGTTTTGAGGTCTCTTACATGCTTAACTTGAGATATTTGCGTGTTTTGGCATCATTGGGAATGTTATTTCAGAGCATGTAGGGCTACTGTACTTCCATATTTTCCACTCTTTAAGTGCTCTTTAGAGTTATGCTTTTATGCCCTATTTGTGAGCCATTGCATGAGTCCCATTTTTGTGCCTTTCAAAGCCATTATCCCAACTCATTTTGCTATTGTTTTGGCCTGCATAGGGTCTGTTTGGGGTTGGTTTAGTCATTTGAGCGTCGCCTTGCATGTCTCTAGTGTAATATGCTTCACTAGCTTTCGATACTTGAGCCTTTCAACATGCATTGCGTGAGTTGTTTGCATGATTCGAAGTCATTTTGTATGTCATTTCAGTGTTGGAACACATGCAATTATACTCCATGTTTCATCTTTTCAATGCTCTTGGAGAGTTGTATTTTGTGCCTTAGGCTTGGGCCATTTGCATTATACATGTTTGTGTGTGTTTTGGTGCCTTGACTTCACCATCAATGGCCACTGATTTAGACATGGCTGTGGCCTATTCATTTCGGTTTAAGTCCATGGCGCATTGAGTATGTCATGTAGTTCGTAGCATTGAGCATGCCATATTGTTACATGATTGATCATTGCACTTGTGCATGCCATTTTCATTGCATTATGTATGTTGGTTACCACATGCATTGTGTATGTTAGTGTCATGAGCGTTGTGTATGCCATATAGTTCATAGCATCGTGTATGCTAGTTTGCATGTTTGCACGATCATCGCTTGCATGCTTGCATGTCCAAGTTGTGTTGCATTAAGTTGCATGATTGAGTCGCATTGTGCATGCCATGTTTGTTGCATTGTGTTTGGAATAGGCGTTTGTCCAAACACGGGAAACGAGGGACGTTTCACAAAGCTAACCAAATGGCAATTTAACCGAGGGACATGCATTTCGCAAGGCAACTTGTACAATTACCCGAGGGACATGGCATGCTTGCCAAGGCCGTGTCATGATATGCTGTTGGTCAAGGCCAGGGCATGCCATGCTGCAGGCCAAGGCCGTGGCAAGGCATGCCACTGGCCAAGGCGTTGGAATGGCATGATGCTGCCCAAGGCCGGGGCGTTGGCATGGCATGCTGCTGGCTAAGGCTTTGGCTTGCCCTGTTGCTGGCCAAGGACGTGGCATGACATGTTTGCCAAGGTCGGGCATGGCATGGTGCTGGCCAAGGCTTTGGCATGGCACGGTGCTGGCCAAGGCCAGGGCATGGCATGCTGCTGGCCAAGGCCGTGGCATGACATGCTTGCCAAGGCTGGGGCATGGCATGCTGCTGGCCAAGGCTGGGGCATGGCATGCTGCTGGCCAAGGACTAGGCACGGCATGCTGCTGGCCAAGGCCGTGGCATGACATGCTTGCCAAGGCCGGGGCATGGCATGCTGTTGGCCAAGGCTGGGGCATGGCATGCTGCTGGGCAAGGCCATAGCATGACATGCTTGCCAAGGCCGGGGCATGGCATGCTCCTGGCCAAGGCTGGGGCATGGCATGCTGCTGGCCAAGGACCAGGCATGGCATGCTGCTGGCCAAGGCCGTGGCATGACATGCTTGCCAAGGCTGGGGCATGGCATGCTGCTGGCCAAGGACTAGGCATGGCATGCTACTGGCCAAGGCCGTGGCATGACATGCTTGCCAAGGCTGGGACATGGCATGCTGCTGGCCAAGGCTTTGGCATGCCATGTTGCTGGCCAAGGCTGTGGCATGGCATGCTGCTGGCCAAGGCCGTGGCATGACATGCTTGCCAAGGCTGGGGCATGGCATGCTGCTGGCCAAGGACTAGGCATGGCATGCTGCTGGCCAAGGTCGTGGCATGACATGCTTGCCAAGGCTGGGGCATGGCATGCTGCTGGCCAAGGCTTTGGCATGCCATGTTGCTGGCCAAGGCTGTGGCATGGCATGCTGCTAGCCAAGGCCGTCGCCTGACATGCTGGCCAAGGCCGGGGCATGGCATGCTGCTGGCCAAGGATTTGGCCTGCCATGTTGCTGGCCAAGGCCGGGGCATGACGTGCTGCTGGCCAAGGCTTTGGCATGCCATGTTGCTGGCCAAGGCTGTGGAATGGCATGCTGGCCAAGGCCGACGTGCCACCGCCACCACCGCAGGCCGCCACTCGACACATCCCGTGCTTGGCTATGTAGTTTCGATGCCACAAGCCAAGCGATGGCATGTGCCAAGCGCCCGACTAGGCATAGGCGTGGCTTATGGCCTGGCCATGCTGGGCAGCCTTAAGGGAGGTGCCCCCCCTCCATATAGTAGCTTGTTAAGCCCTTTTTCATCTGGCAGGAGGTAACATCGCCTATGTTCGAGGAGTCATAATGGGATTTTTTTTAAAAGTAACATTTTTTTGCAAGAATTTTCAACATAAAAGTTGAAGGAAATAATTAAATACACCATAAAAAAAATTGAAAAAAAATATTTGGCCACCGGAATATTTTATTTTAATTTATTTCAATTTTAATACTTAAAAAATAATAAAAATTACTAAAAATAGTCAAAAAATTATAGAAAAATTCGAATAATTATAGGATGCGGCACTAGTAATTATAGTAATTTTTTTAATAATTTCTTTATTTTTTATTTATTTTATTTTAATTTTTATGAGTAAATAAATAATTAAAAAATGCGAATCACACCCCGAAGGACTAAGAAGCCCGACAAACGTGCAAAAACTCTTAGAAAAATCGGGCAAGCATCGGATAGCGCGAATGCAAATAACAAACGCAACAGGCAACTTCCGAGGGACATACTTTTCGCAACAAGCTTCCACCGGGAAAACACTGCAACTCGTTCGCAAGTCAAAGGCAACCAAATGGCAATTACCCGAGGGACATGCATTTCGCAGGGCATCTTGTCCGTAAGTCAAAGCCAAACCTAATGGCAATTACATGAGGGACAGATTGCTTGCCAAGGCCGTGGCATGCGATGTTCTTGGCCAAGGCTACGCCATGCCACGCTGCGGGACAAGGTCGTGGCAAGACATGCAGCTGGCCAAGGCTGTGGCTTGGCATGTTGCTGGCTTGGCCAAGGCTGTGGCCTTGGCCTTGGCTGGGTTGCCACGGCTGCTATTCTTAGCGTGACCGTAAATGACAAAGGCAACAGGCAACTTCCGCGGGACATAATTTTTGCAACAAGCTTCAATGTTGTTGGCCATGGGTGTGCCATGCCATGCTGTTGGCCAAGGCCGTCGCATGGCAAGCTGCTGACCGTGGCCTTGGAATGGCTTGCAGCTGGCTTTGCCTGGGAATGGCATGCTGCTGGACTTGGCCTTGGCATGGCATGCTGCTGGCTTTGGTTGGGCTGCCTTGGCCATGGCATGGCATGCTGCTTGCCTTGGCCTTGGCATGGCACGCTGCTGGCTTTGGCTGAGCTGCCTTGGCCTTGGCATGGCATGCTGCTGGCCTTGGCCTAGGCATGGCAAGCTGCTGGCTTAGGCTGGGCGGCCTTGGCGTTGGCATGGCATGTTGCTGGCTTTGGCTGGGCTGCCTTGGCCGGGCTGCCTTGGCCATGGCATGGCATGCAGTTGGCCTTGGCCTTGGCATGGCATGCTGCTGGCTTTGGCTGGGCTGCCTTGGCCCTGGCATGGCATGCTGCTGGCCTCGGCCTTGGCATGGCATGCTGTTGGCTTTGGCTGGGCTGCCTTGGCCTTAGCATGGCAAACTGCTGGCCTTGGCCTAGGCATGGCAAGCTGTTGGCTTAGGCTAGGCTGCCTTGGCTTTGGAATGGCATTCTGCTGGCCTTGGCCTTGCCATGGCATGCTGCTGGCTTTGGCTGGGCTGCCTTGGCCATGGCATGGCATGCTGCTGGCCTTGGCCTTAGCATGACATGCTACTGGCTTTGGCTACGCTGCCTTGGCCTTGGCAAGGCATGCAGCTGGCCTTGGCCTGGGCATGGCAAGCTGCTGGCTTAGGCTGGGCTGCCTTGGCCTTGGCATGGCATGCTGCTGGCTTTGGCTGGGCTGCCTTGGCCATGGCATCGCATGCTACTGGCCTTGGCCTTGGCATTGCATGCTGTTGGCTTAGGCTAGGCTGCCTTGGCGTTGGAATGGCATTCTGCTGGCCTTGGCCTTGGCATGGCAAGCTGCTGGCTTTGGCTGGGCTACCTTCACCTTGGCATGGCATACTGCTGGCTTTGGCTGGCCTACCTTGGCCTTGGTAGGGCATCCTGCCGGCCTTGGCTTTGGCATGGCATGCTACTGGCTTTGGCTGGGCTGCCTTGGTCGTGGCATGGCATGCTGCTGGCCTTGGCCTTGGCATGGCATGCTTCTTGCCTTGGCCTTGGCATGGCATGCTGCAGGCTTTGGCTGGGCTGCCTTGGCCTTGGCATGACGTCCTGCTGGCCTTGGCCTTGGCATGGCATGCTGCTGGCTTTGGCTGGGCTACCTTTGCCATGGCATGGCATGCTGTTAGCCTTGGCCTTGGCATGGCATGGCATGCTGCTGGCTTTGGCTGGGCTGCCTTGGCCATGGCAAGGCATACTACTGGCCTTGGCCTTGGCATGGCATGCTGCTGGCTTAGCCTGGGCTGCCTTGGCCTTGACATGGCATACTGCTGGCCTTGGTCTTGGGATGGCATGCTGCTGGCTTTGGCTGGGCTGCCTTGGCCTTGGCATGGCATGCTGCTAGCCTTAGCCTGGGCATGGCAAGCTGCTGGCTTAGGCCGGGCTGCCTTGCCGTGGGCATGGCATGCTGCTGGCCTTGGCCTTGGCATTGGCATGGCATGCTGCTGGCTTTAGCTGTGCTGCCAGCTTTAGCTGTGCTGCCTTGGCCATGGCATGGCATGCGGCTGGCTTTGGTTGGGCTGCCTTGGCCTTGGCATGGCATGCTGCTGGCTTTGGCATTTGCATGGCAAGTTGCTGGCTTTGGCTGGGCTGCCTTGGCCTTGGCATGACATGCTGCTGGCCTTGGCCTTCGCCTTGGCATGGCACGCTGCTCGTTTTAGCTAGGCTGTCTTGGCCTTGGCATGGCATGCTGCTGGCCTTGGCCTTGGCCTTGGCATGCATGCTGCTGGTTTTGGCTGGGCTACCTTGGCCTTGGCATGGCATGCAGCTAGCCTTGGCCTGGGAATGGCAAGCTGCAAGCTTAGGCTGGGCTGCCTTGGCCATGGCATGGCATGCTGCTGGCCTTGGCCTTGGAATGGCATGCTGCTGGCCTTGGCCTTGGCATGGCATGCTGCTGGCTTTGGCGAGGCTACCTTGGCCTTGGCATGGCATGCTGCTGGCTTTGGCTAGGCTGCCTCTGCCTTGGCATGGCATGGCATGCTGCTAGCCTTGGCCTTAGCATGGCAAGCTGCTGGCTTAGGCTGGGCTGCCTTGGCTTTGGCATGGCAAACTGCTGGCCTTGGCCATGGCATGGCATGCTGCTGGCTTTGGTTGGGCTGCCTTGGCCATGGCATGGCATGCTTCTGGCCTTGGCCTTGGCATGGCAAACTGCTGGCTTTGGCTGGGCTGCCTTGGCCTTGGCATGGCATGCTACTGGCATTAGCAAGGGCATGGCAAGCTGCAGGCTTAGATTGGGCTGCTTTGGCCTTGGCATGGCATGCTGCTGGCTTTGGCGGGGCTGCCTTGGCCTTAGCATGGCATGCTACTGGCCTTAGCCAGGGCATGGCAAGCTGCAGGCTTAGATTGGGCTGCCTTGGCCTTGGCATGGCATGCTGCTTGCTTGGGCGGCTTTGGCTGGGCTGCCTTGGCCTTAGGACGGCATGCTGCTGGCCTTGGCCTTGGCATGGCATGTTGCTGGCTTTGGCTGGGCTGCCTTGGCCTTGGCACGGTATGCTGCTGGCCTTGGCCTTAGCATGGCATGCTGCTGGCCTTGGCCTGGGCATGGCAAGCTGCTGGCTTAGGCTGGGCTGCCTCGGCTTTGGCATGGCATGCTGCTAGCCTTGCCCTTGGCAAGCCATCCTGCTGGGTTTGGCTGGGTTGCCTTGGCTATGGAATGGCATGCTGCTGGCCTTGGCCTTGGCATGGCATGCTGCTGGCTTTTGCTGGGCTGCCTTGGCCTTGGCATGGCATGCTGCTGGCCATGGCCTGGGCGTAGCAAGCTGCTGGCTTAGGCTGGGCTACCTTGGCCATGGCATGGCATGCTGCTGGCCTTGGGCTTGGCATGGCATGCTGCTGGCTTAGGCTGGGCTGCCTTGGCCTTGGCATGGCATGCTGCTGGCCTTGGTCTTGAGATGGCATGCTGCTGCCTTTGGTTGGATTGCCTTGGCCTTGGCACGGCATGCTGCTATCCTTGGCCATGGCATGGCATGCTGTTGCCTTTGGCTGTGCTGCCTTGGCCTTGGCATGGCATGCTGCTGGCTTTGGCTGGGCTGCCTTGGCCTTGGCATGGCATGCTGCTGGCCTTGGCCTGGGCATGGCAGGCTGCTGGCTTAGGTCGGGCCGCCTTGCCATGGGCATGGCATGCTGCTGGCCTTGCCCTTGGCATGGCATGCTACTGGCTTTAGCTGTGCTGCTTTGGCCATGGCATGGCATGCTGCTGGCTTTGGTTGGGCTGCCTTGGCCTCGGCATGGCATGCTGCTGGCTTTGGTTGGGCTGCCTTGGCCTTGGCATGGCATGCTGCTGGCCTTGGCATTGGTATGGCAAGCTGCTGACTTTGGCTGGGCTACCTTGGCCTTGGCATGGCACGATGCTCGTTTTGGCTGGGTTGCCTTGGCCTTGGCATTGCATGCTGCTGGCCTTGGCCTTCGCATGGCATGCTGATGGCTTTGGCTGGGCTGCCTTGGCCTTGGCCCTGGCATGGCATGCTGCTGGCCTTAGCTTTGGCATGGCATGCTACTAGCTTTGCCTGGGCTGCCTTGGCCATGGCATGGCATGCTGCTGGCCTTGGCATTGGTATGGCATGCTGCAGGCTTTGGCTGGGCTGCCTTCGCCTTGGCATGGCATGCTGCTGGCCTTGGCATTGGCATGGCATGCTGCTGGCTTTGGCTGGGCTGCCTTCGCCTTGGCATGGCATGCTGCTGGCCTTGGCATTGGCATGGCATGCTGCTGGTTTTGGCTGGGCTGCCCTGGGCACGGCATGGCATACTGCTGGCCTTGGCCTTGGCATGGCATGCTGCTGGCTTTGGCTGGGCTGCCTTGGCCATGGCATGGCATGCTGCTGGCTTTGGCTGGGCTGCCTTGGCATGGCATCCTGCTGGACTTGGCATTGGCATCGCATGCTGCTGGCTTTGGCTGGGCTACCTTGGCCTTGGCATGGCATGCTGCTGGCCTTGGCCTTGGCATGGCATGCTACTAGCTTTGGCTGGGCTGCCTTAGCCATGGCATGGCATGCTGCTGGCCTTGGGCTTGGTATGTCATGCTGCTGGCTTTCGCTGGGCTGCCTTGGCCTTAGCATGGTATGCTGCTGGACTTGGCATTGGCATGGCATGCTGCTGGCTTTGGCTGGGCTGCCTTAGCCTTGGCATGGCATGCTGCTGGCCTTAGCCTTGGCATGTCATGCTGCTAGCTTTGGCTGGGCTGCCTTGGCATGTCATGCTGCTAGCTTTGGCTGGGCTGCCTTGGCCATGGCATGGCATGCTGCTGGGCTTGGCCTTGGCATGGCCTGCTGCTGGCTTTGGCTGGGCTACCTTGTGTCACAGACAGTCAAAATCTGTAGCTATCCCTCACTAAGGAAGACCTAGGAGGCTCTGGAGATTTCTGGAAGATTCTAGAGCTCCCTAGAGTCTAGTAGAGCATTATATAAAACTCTAGAACCTTGTACATAATACTTTTGTATTCTAGAATAGTCTACTAGATGTAGTAGGAGAAAGTGTCTAGAACACTCTCCATCCTTTTTGTTCTAAAATGTTCATTGTAGCCTATAAAAGGGGAGGGCCTCATTTGCCCAAACCACCAAGAGTTGTAAGCTTTCTCTCAAGTATTAATACCAAAGCATTCTCTCAAACTCTATTTGTGTTCTTCTAAACTTCTCTTTCCTGCAAGTGTGTAAATTAGGCCGACTTAGCATCATCAAGTGAGGCTTGATATTGTCTAAGTCCCGCACGGTTAGCATGGAAACAACCAAGTCCGTGACAGTTGGTATTAGAGCAGGTTCAAGACAAGGAAGAGAAGACAACAATGTCATCTGGTGTAGAGGAAACTGTCGCTGAGCAGGCCCGTGGAAGGGAACCCGCGAAGGGACGGAAGGATAAGTCACGAGATGCTGTTGCCACCATGGATGCGCGGCTTGCCAAGGTGGAGCTAGCCGTGGGCGACTCGAGGGATCGTCTTGATGTGTTGGAACAAAGCCTTGAACAAGAGGTGGAGGGTCTCAAGGGGGAGATCAAGGAACTCCACGATGGCATGCTTTCTACCATCAACTCTGTGGTACATGATGCACAAGTGGCCAATGACTCCTTCCAAGCCAAGGTGTTGGAGATGCTCGCACAGTTTGAAGCCCGCTTGGAGGAGTTGCACCAAGACGTGGAGATGTGCAAGAAGGCCATAGCTGGGGGAGCTATGACTTTGCCAGGGACATCCAAGGTGGAGGTGCCGAAGCCAAAACCCTTTGATGGAAAGAGGGATGCCAAGGAGGTGGACAATTACTTGTGGCACATGGAAAGGTACTTCAAAGCGATGGCGGTAACCGAAGAAGATGCCAAAGTACGGACCGCAGTCCTTTATCTCACCGACACAGCAACACTATGGTGGCGTAGGAGGCATGCTGACATTGAAAGAGGTACGTGCACTATAGCCACTTGGGATGATTTTAAGAAAGAACTTAAGAAACAATTCTATCCTGAGGATGTGGCCTATCAAGCCAGAAAGAGCTTGAAGAAGCTTAAGCACACATCGTCTATTCGGGACTATGTAAAATAATTCTCTACTCTCATGCTTGAAGTCCCGAGTATGATTGATGAAGAACTACTCTTCAACTTCTTGGACAACCTACAACCATGGGCGGAGCAAGAACTGCGTCGCCGCGGAGTACAGGATCTTGCCTCGGCTATGGCAGTAGCAGAGTCCCTCATTGAGTATAAAAGGATAGATAACAAGGCCAAGACATCCAAGGATGGCTATCATAAAGGTGGGGGAGATAAGGACAAGGGGTTCCAACGGAAGGAGGGGCACAACAAACCCCCTACTGGGAAAGAGGGGAAAGACAAAGCCAAGTATCAATTCAAGGACAAAGGCAAGTTTAAGCCCAAGACCAACTGCTTCTTGTGCGATGGGCCACATTGGGCAAGAGATTGCCCCACTAGACAAGCCCTCAATGCCATGATCGAAGAGCGAGAGAAAGAGGAAACTCCCTACATGGGATCTCTACAACTTATCAATGCCATCAAGTCGAAGCCAGCTACACCGACCCAAGGGGATAAGGGTCTATTGTATGTAGAAGTGTGCCTCAATAGGAAGACCACTCATGCTATGGTGGATACTGGAGCTACACACAACTTTGTCTCTGTGGATGAGGCAAAAAGGCTGGAACTCAAAGCCACCAAGGAATCAGGATGGCTTAAAGCAGTCAATTCGGAAGCTAGGCCCCTACACGGAGTGGCACGTGAAGTGGACATCGGCATTGGCACATAGAGTGGCAAGATTGACCTTACAGTGGCACCCATGGATGACTTCAAAGTTGTCGTTGGCATGGACTTCTTGGGGAAGGTCAAGGCAGTCCCACTACCATTTCTACGTTCCATGGCCATTTTGGAAGAGAAAGCACCATGTGTAGTGCAGACTACAGCTGGAAAAGGGTTCAAGACCCCAATGCTCTTAGCCATGCAAGTAAAGAAAGGGTTCAAGAAGGGAGAAGCGACCAACCTTGCAACCATGGCAGAGGAAAATGAGGATGTGCCAAAAGGGTCCATACCCAAGGAGATAGAAATGGTACTCCACGAGTACAAAGAAGTGATGCCGCCCGAGCTACCAAAGAATCTACCACCTAGGAGGGAGGTGGATCATAAGATCGAGCTGGAGCCAAGCACAACACCACCCGCCAAAGCACCTTACAGGATGGCACAACCAGAGTTGGAGGAACTCAGGAGGCAACTAAAAGACTTGTTGGATGCTGGCTACATTCAACCATCCAAAGCTCCCTACGGTGCTCCAGTGCTATTCCAAAAGAAGGACGGTTCTCTTGGCTTATGCATTGACTATCGGGTGCTTAACAAGGTAACCATAAAAAACGAGTAACCTATTCCTTTAATTGCAGACTTATTTGATCAACTTGGAAGAGCTCGATACTTCACTAAACTAGACTTAAGATCTGGCTACTACCAAGTAAGGATAGCAGCTGGGGATGAGCCAAAAACTACTTGCACTACTCGATATGGCTCATTTGAGTTCTTAGTAATGCCATTTGGCCTCACCAATGCCCCAGCCACATTTTGCACTCTCATGAACAAAGTCTTTCATCCTTACTTCGACCATTTCGTAGTGGTCTACTTGGATGACATCGTGGTCTATAGCAATACCTTGGAGGACACCTATGAACGGTGTTTAGAGTGTTGAAAGAAAATGAGCTCTATGTAAAAAAGGAGAAGTGCTCCTTTGCAATGAAAGGGGTATCATTCTTGGGGCACAAGATTAAGGATGGGATGCTCATGATGGAAGAAGACAAGGTGTGGGCTATACAAGAATGGGAGACTCCTACCAAAGTGACAGAGCTAAGGTCATTCCTTGGCCTTGTCAATTATTATCGGCGGTTCATGAAGGGATATTCAGCAAGGGCAGCACCACTCACAGATCTTCTAAAGAAGAACCAGGCATGGGTATGGTCAAAAGAATGCTAAGATGCCTTTGAAGACTTGAAGAAGGTAATGACAGAGGAACCAGTATTGGGGCTACCAGACCACACCAAGCCTTATGAAGTGCACACTGATGCTTCTGACTTTGCCATTGGAGGCGTGCTCATGCAAGATGGACATCCTATTGCCTACGAAAGTCGCAAGCTTAATGACACCAAACGAAGGTACACGGTGCAAGAGAAGGAGATGACAGCTATCATCCATTGCTTGCGCACATGGAGGCAATACCTATTGGGCTCCAAGTTCATAGTCAAGACAGATAATGTTGCCACTAACTACTTCCAATCCCAGAAGAAGTTGAGCCCAAAACAAGCCAGATGGCAAGACTTCTTGGCGGAATTTGACTATGTCCTAGAGTACAAGCCCGGAAAGGCCAACCTTGTAGCAGATGCGTTGAGCAGGAAGGCTGAGCTAACTGCTATTGTGAAGCTGAAAGGGGAGTTGCTAACTCTAATCAAGGAAGGCATAGAGCATGACCCCTTGGCCAAGAGCTTGGTAGCAATAGCCAAAGAAGGCAAGACGAAGCGGTTTTGGAAACAAGATGGCATCGTTTATACAAAGGGGCGACATGTTTATGTTCCAAAGTGGGGAAACCTACGGAGGAACCTTATCAAGGAATGCCATGACACCCAATGGGCTGGCCACCCAAGACAGAAACGTACTTGAGCGTTGCTGGAATCAAGCTATTATTGGCCACAAATGCGGGATGCGGTAGAACAATATGTGAAGACTTGTCCTGTGTGCCAACAAGACAAGGTGGAGAATCAAAGCCCAGCAGGATTATTGGAGCCGCTCCCTATACCTAGCAAACCGTGGGAAAGCATTAGCATGGACTTCATAGTGGCATTACCCAAATCTGACGGCTGCAAGAGTATTCTAGTGGTGGTAGACCGCTTCTCCAAGTATGCAACATTCATAGCTGCACCCAATGAATGTTCCGCTAAGGAGACAGCCAAGCTATTCTTCAAACATGTGGTGAAGTATTGGGGCTTGCCACAGTCCATAATCCGTGACCGAGACCCAAGGTTCACAGGCAAGTTTTGGACGGAGCTATTCAAACTAATGGGATCGGCACTCCATTTCTCTACTAGCTTCCACCCTCAAACGGATGGGCAAACTGAGAGGATGAATTCATTATTGGAGCTATACTTAAGGCATTTTGTGAATGCCAACCAACATGATTGGGCTAACTTGCTTGACATAGCTCAATTCTCCTACAATCTACAAAGGAGTGAGGCAACTAACCGGAGTCCGTTCGAGCTAGCAACAGGACAACAACCGCTCACTCCACACTCTTTGGAGACCAACTCAGCAAGGAGTCCATCGGCCTACAAGGTTGCTAAGTCATGGAATGAACAAGTAGATGTGGCACGGTCCTACCTCGACAAGGCAACCAAGAAGATGAAGAAGTGGGCGGATGAGAAGAGGCGGCATCAAGAGTTCAACATTGGTGTCTTGGTGATGGTGAAGATCTTGTCTAGCCAAAACAAGTTCACCCGAGGCCTACACAAAGGGCTTGTTCGCCGCTATGACAGACCATATCCTATAATCAAGAAGATGGGTAAGGTTGCTTACAAACTGGACCTACCTCCAAATCTCAAGCTTCACCTAGTCTTCCATGTGAGCTGCTTGAAGCCCTACTACAAAGACGAGGAAGACCCGGATAGAGGCAAGTCAAAGAGGGCACCATTGGGCATTAAAGCAACTTATGACAAGGAGGTAGAGTCCGTCTTGGCAGACCGGATAGTCCGAAGACAAAACTATACCCCACGTCATGAGTACTTGGTAAAATGGAAGGGCTTGCCTGATTTTGAGGTAAGTTGGGAACCGGCGGAGGCATTGTGGCAATTCGAAGACAAGATACAACGGTTCCATGAAGAGGACGCGATGAGGACGTCGCTGCATTAGGTGGGGGAGAATGTCACAGACAAGCAAAATCTGAAGCCATCCCTCACTAAGGAAGACCTGGGAGGATCTGGAGATTTCTGGCAGATTTTAGAGCTCCCTAGAGTCTAGTAGAGCATTATATATAACTCTAGAACCTTGTACATAATACTTTTGTATTCTAGAATAGTCTACTAGATGTAGTAGGAGGAAGTGTCTAGAACAGTCTCCATCCTTTTTGTTCTACAATGTTCATTGTAGCCTATAAAAGGGGAGGGCCTCATTTGCCCAAACCACCAAGAGTTGTAAGCTTTCTCTCAAGTGTTAATACCAAAGCATTCTCTCAAACTCTCTTTGTGTTCTTCTAAACTTCTCTTTCCCGCAAGTGTGTAAGTTAGGCTGACTTAGCATCATCAAATGAGGCTTGATATTGTCTAAGTGCCGCACGGTTAGCTTGGAAACAACCAAGTCCGTGACACTCATGACATGCTGATGGCCTTGGCCTTGGCCTTGGGATGGCATGCTGCTGGCTTTGGCTGGGCTGCCTTGGCTTTTGCACGGCATGCTGCTGGCCTTGGCCTTGGCATGGCATGCTGGCGGCTTTGGGTGGGCTGCCTTGGCCTTGGCATGGCATGTTGCTGGCCTTGGCCTGGGCATGGCAAGCTGCTGGCTTAGGCTGGTCTACCTTGGCTTTGGCATGGCATGCTGCTGGCTTTGGCTGGACTGCCTTGGCTTTGGCATGGCATGCTGCTGACCTTGGCCTTGGGACTGGGCTGCCTTGGCTGCGGTTCTTATCAGTAGACGTGCGTTGCATACGAAAGCGTGCAAAGGCATGCGCGACCATGCGGGCAACACGCGCACCGCGGTATTCGCACAGGACACGCTGCCCACGCCGCGGGCATGCCAGGCCGCGCGCATGCCAAGCCGCCCAGGCCGGGAGCATGCCATGCCGTGCTGCCCACGCCGCGGGCATGCAAGGCTGCCCATGCCGCGCGCATGCCAAGCCGTGCTGCCCAAGCCCCGGGCATGCCAGGCCGCCCACGCCGCGCGCATGCCATGCTGTGCTGCCACGCCACGCGCATGTCATGCCGTGCTGCCCACGCCGCGCGCATGCCATGCCGTCCAGCCCCGGCCGCGCGCATGCCAGGCCCCCAAGGCCGCGGTCTGGGCCGCCCAAGGCCACGCCCGAGCCGCCCAAGGCCGCGGTCCAGGCCGCCCAAGGCCGCAGCCCAGGCCGCTCCCAATGGGCAAGGAAGGTGCCCCTCCCCTTATAGTAGCTTGTTAAGCCCTTTTCAATCTGGCAGAAGAAAACATCAACCATGCCCGAGGAGTCATAATGGGATTTTTTTAAAAAGTAATGATTTTTTGCCAAAACTTTCAACATGAAAGTTGTAGGAAATAATTTAATACACCATAAAAAAAAATTTAAAAACATATTTTGCCGCCAGAAATATTTTATTTTAATTTATTTCAACTTTAATACCTAAAAAATAATAAAAATTAATAAAAATGGTCAAAAAATTATGGAAAAATTCCAAAAATTAAAGGATGAGGCACTAGTAATTATAGAAATTATTCAATTATTTTTTTTCATTTTTTTTATTTTATTTTGATTTTTTTGGCCAAATAAGGGCTTTAAAAATTCGAAAAACTCAAGAAAAATTGCAAAAAAATAGGGAATGACATGTAAAATTGATTGTAGTGCATTTTTAATTGTGTTGCATGGTTTGGGTAAGATTATAAAAGAATCATGTTCAAAAAGAGCGATCAAGGCGGTGGCATGCCATGCCCTTGGCCTTTGCCCGCGGCCTTCGCCTTGGTCATGCCTTGCACGGGGACTTGGCCTTGTCCACTGCCTTTGACTTGGCCTTGGCCTTGGCATGGCATGCTCGCCGAGGCCATGGCATGCCTTGCAGCTAGCCAAGGCCGTGGCGTGGCATGCTCGCCGAGCCCGTGGCATGCCATGCTCGCCCAGCCCGTGGCATGCCATGCTCGCCAAGGCCTTGGCATGACATGCTGGCCCAAGGAATTGGCATGGCATGCCGGCCAAGGCATTCGCATGGCAATTTTTCTAAGGCCACGGCATGTCATGGCATGCTCGCGAACGCCACAAGAGCGCATGCTGCTGGCCAAGGCCTTGACATGGCATGCCGGCCGGGGCATTAGCATAGCATGCTGGCCGAGGCCGTAGCACGGCATGCTGCTGGCCGAGGCCGTGGCAAGGCAAGCCGGCCTATGCCGTGGCATGGCATGCTCGCCCAGCCCGCGACATGCCATGCTACTGGCCAAGTCCTTGGCATGGCATGCGTGGCAAAGGCCGTGGCACGCTGGGCAACGCCTTGGGTTGGCATGCCGGCCGAGGCCGTAGCCGTGGCATGCTTGCCTCGCCCTGCTGGGCAACGCTGTGGCGTGGCATGCTGGCCAAGGACGTGCCAGGGCCAAGGTTGCGGCATGGCATGCCGGTCGTGGCATGCAGGGCAACGCCGTGGCTCTACATGCCAGCCTTCTTGGCATGCTAGGAATCGCCGCGGCAAGGCATGCTGGCCAACGCTGTGGCACAGCATGCTGGACAAGGCGGTGCCATGGCATGGCATACTGACCAAGACGGTGCCATGGCATGCTGGGCAACGCCGTGGCAAGGCATGCGGGCCGAGGCCGTGGCATGGCATGCTGGGCAATGCCGTGGCATGCCATGCCGGGCAACGGAGCGGCATGGCATACTGGCCGTGGCGGTGGCACGACATGCTGGCCAAGGCAGTGGCATGGCACGTTGGCCAAGGCCAAGGCCAAGGCATGGCACACTGGGCAATGCTGTGGCATGGCACGCTGGCCAAGGCTGCCGCAAGGCATGCGAGGCAAGGCCGTGGCATGGCATGCTGGCCGAGGCCATGCCATGGCATGCGGGCCGAGGCCGTGGCATGGCATGTTGGGCAACGCTGTGGCAAGGCATGCGGGCCGAGGCCGTGGCATGTCATCCGGGCTGAGGCCGTGGCATGGCATGCGAGCCGAGGCCGTGGCGTGGCATTCCGGCCCTGGCATGCTGGGCAACGCTGTGCTATGGCATGCGGGCCGAGGCCGTGGCATGGCACGTTGGGCAACGCCGTGGCAAGGCATGCGGACCGAGGCCATGGCATGGCATGTTGGGCAACGCCGTGGCAAGGCATGCAGGCCGAGGTCGTGGCATGTCATGCGGGCAGAGGCCGTGGCATGTCATGCGGGCAGAGGCCGTGGCATGGCATGGCATTCCGGCCTTGGCATGCTGGGCAACGCTGTGGCATGGCATGCGGGCCGAGCCCGTGGCATGGCATGTTGGCCAAGGCTAAGGCATGGCACGCCAGGCAACGCGGTGGCACGGCATGCTGGGCAACGCCGTGGCAAGGCATGCGGGCCGAGGCCGTGGCATGGCATGTTGGGCAACGTCGTGGCAAGACATGCGGGCCGAGGTCGTGGCATGGCATGCGGGCTGAGGCCGTGGCATGGCATGTTGGGCAACGCCCTGGCAAGGCATGCTGGCCGAGGCTGTGGCATGTCATGCGGGCCGAGGCCATGACAAGGCATTCCGGCCTTGGCATGCTGGGCAACGTTGTGGCATAGCATGCGAGCCGAGGCCGTGGCATGGCATGTTAGCCAAGGCTAAGGCATGGCACGTCGGGCAACGCGGTGGCGTGGAACGCTGGGCAACACTGTGGCAAGGCATGCGGGTCGAGGCCGTGGCATGGCATGCTGGCCGAGGCCGCGGCATGGCATTCCGGCCTGGGCATGCTGGGCAACACTGTGGCATGGCATGCGGGCCGAGGCCGTGGCATGGCATGTTAACCAAGGCTAAGGCATGGCACGCCGGGCAACGCGGTGGCATGGCATGCTGGGCAACGCGGTGGCAAGGCATGCTGCCCAAGGCCGTGGCAAGGCATGCGGGCCGAGGCTGTGCCATGGCATGCAGGCCGAGGCCGTGGCATGGCATTCCGGCCTTGGCATCATGGGCAACGCTGTGGCATTGCATGCGGGCCGAGGCTGTGGGATGGCATGTTTGCCATGGCTA
The DNA here is from genome assembly GCF_055761805.1 of Camellia sinensis. Lineage (NCBI taxonomy): Eukaryota > Viridiplantae > Streptophyta > Magnoliopsida > Ericales > Theaceae > Camellia > Camellia sinensis. The sequence goes on along the minus strand of NC_138972.1, from coordinate 2,003,582 downwards.
AGGCATGGCACTCAGGGCAACGCCGTGGCATGGCATGCTGGGCAACGCCGTGGCAAGGCATGCGGGCTGAGGCCGTGGATGGCATGCTGGCCGAGGCCGTGGCATGGCATTCCGGCCTGCAGCATGCCGGGCAACGCGGTGGCATGGCATACGGGCCGAGGCCGTGGCATAGCATGTTGGCCAAGGCTAAGGCATGGCACGCCGGGCAACGCGGTGGCATGGCATGCTGGGCCACGCGGGGGCAAGGCATGCGGGCCGAGGCCGTGGCATGACATGTTGGGCAACGCAGTGGCAAGGCATGCGGGCCAAGGCCGTGGCATGACATGCGGGCCGAGGCCGTGGCATCGCATGTTGGGCAACACCGTGGCAAGGCATGCGGGCCGAGACCGTGGTCGTGGCATGGCATGCGGGCCGAGGCCGTGGCATGGCACGTTGGGCAACGCCGTGGCAAGGCATGCGGGCCAAGGCCGTCGCATGTCATGCGGGCCGAGGCCGTGGCGTGGCATGCGGGCCGAGGCCGTGGCATGGCATGTTGGCCATGGCTAGGGCATGGCACGCCGGGCAACGTGGTGGCATGGCATGCTAGGCAACGCCGTGGCAAGGCATGCGGGCCAAGGCCGTGGCAAGGCATGCGGGCCAAGGCCGTGGCCTGGCATGTGGGCTGAGGACGTGGCATGGCATGTTGGCCAAGGCTAAGGCATGGTACGCTATGGCATGCCTTGCTGGGCAACGCCGTGCCAAAGCATGCGGGCCGGGGCCAGGGCCGTGGCATGGCGCGCTGGGCAACGCTGTGGCATGCTGGCCGAGGCCGTGGCATGGCATTCCAGCCTTGGCATGCCGTGCAACGCTGTAGCATGGCATGCGGCCCAGGGCCGTGGCATGGCATGCGGGCCGAGGCCGTGGCATGGCATTCCGACCTTGGTATATTGGGCAATGCTGTAGCATGCCTTGCTGGCCGAGGCCGTGGCATGGCATGTTGGCCAAGGCTAAGGCATGGCACGCGGCGCAACGCTGTGGCAAGGCATGCCGAGCAACGCCGTGGCAAGGCATACGGGCCGAGGCCGTTACATGGCAGGCGGGCCGAGGCCGTGGCATGGCATGTTGGCCAAGGCTAAGGCATGGCACGCTGGGCAACGCTGTGGCATGGCATGCTGGGCAACACCGTGGCAAGGCATACGGGTCGGGGCCGTGGCATGGCATGCGGGCCGAGGCCGGGGCATGGCATGTTTGCCAAGTGTCACGAACTTGGTTATTTCCAAGCTAACCGTGCGGCACTTAGACGATCTCAAGCCTCACTTGATGATGCTAAGTCAGCCTAACTCACACATTTGTAAGAAAGAGAAGTTGAGAACACAAGAGAGTTTGAGAGAATGCCTTTGTATTCACACTTGAGAGAAAGCTTACAACTCTTAGTGGTTTGGGCAAATGAGGCCCTCCCCCTTTTATAGGCTACAATGAACATTCTAGAACAAAAAGGATGGAGAGTGTTCTAGACACTTCCTCCTACTACATCTAGTAGACTATTCTAGAATACACAAGTATTATGTACAAGATTCTAGAGTTATATACAATGCTCTACAAGACTCTAGGAAGTTCTAGAATCTTCCAGAAATCTCCAGAGCCTCCTAGGTCTTCCTCAGTGAGGGATAGCTTCAGATTTTGCCTGTCTGTGACATTCTCCCCCACCTAATGCAGCGACGTCCTCGTCACGTTTTCTTCATGGAACCGTTGTATCTTGTCTTCGAATTGCCACAACGCCTCCGCCGGTTCCCAACTTGCTTCACAATCAGGCAAGCCCTTCCATTTTACCAAGTATTCATGACGTGGGGCATAGTTTTGCCTTCGGACTAGCCGGTCTGCCAAGACGGACTCTACCTCCTTGTCATAAGTTGCTTTAATGCCCAATGGTGCCCTCTTTGACTTGTCTCTATCCGGGTCTTCCTCGTCTTTGTAGTAGGACTTTAAGCAGCTCACATGGAAGACTGGGTGAAGCTTGAGATTTGGGGGTAAGTCAAGTTTGTAAGCAACCTTACCCACCTTCCTGATTATAGGATACGATCCATCATAGCGGCGAACAAGCCCCTTGTGTAGGCCTCGGGTGAACTTGTTTTGGCTAGACAAGATCTTCACCATCACCAAGTCACCAATGTTGAACTCTTGATGCCGCCTCTTCTCATCCGCCTACTTCTTCATCTTCTTGGTTGCCTTGTCGAGGTAGGACCGTGCCACATCTACTTGTTCATTCCATGACTTAACAACCTTGTAGGCCGATGGACTCCTTGCTGAGTTGGTCCCCAAAGAGTGTGGAGTGAGGGGTTGTTGCCCTGTTGCTAGCTCGAACGGACTCCGGTTAGTTGCCTCACTCCTTTGTAGATTGTAGGAGAATTGAGCTATGTCAAGCAACTTAGCCCAATCATGTTGGTTGGCATTCAGAAAATGCCATAAGTATAGCTCCAATAATGCATTCACCCTCTCAGTTTGTCCATCCGTTTGAGGGTGGAAGCTAGTAGAGAAATGGAGTGCCGATCCCATTAGTTTGAATAGCTCCGTCCAAAACTTGCCTGTGAACCTTGGGTCTCGGTCACTGATGATGGACTGTGGCAAGCCCCAATACTTCACCACATGTTTGAAGAATAGCTTGGCTGTCTCCTTAGCGGAACATTCATTGGGTCCAGCTATGAATGTTGCATACTTGGAGAAGCAGTCTACCACCACTAGAATACTCTTGCACCCGTCAGATTTGGGTAATGCCACTATGAAGTCCATGCTAATGCTTTCCCATGGTTTGCTAGGTATGGGTAGCGGCTCCAATAATCCTGCTGGGCTTTGATTCTCCACCTTGTCTTGTTGGCACACAAGACAAGTCTTCACATATTGTTCTACCGCATCCCGCATTTGTGGCCAATAATAGCTTGATTCCAACAATGCTCGAGTACGTTTCTGTCCTGGGTGGCCCGCCCATTGAGTGTCATGGCATTCCATGATAAGGTTCCTCCGTAGGTTTCCCCACTTTGGAACATAAACGCGTCACCCCTTTGTATAAAGGATGCCACCTTCTTCCCAAAACCGCTTTGTCTTGCCTTCTTTGGTCATTGCTACCAAGCTCTTGGCCAAGGGGTCATGCTCCATGCCTTCCTTGATTAGAGTTAGCAACTCCCCTTTCAGCTTCACAATAGTAGATAGCTCAGCCATCCTGCTCAACGCATCTGCTACAAGGTTGGCCTTTCCGGGCTTGTACTCTAGGACATAGTCAAATTCTGCCAAGAAGTCTTGCCATCTAGCTTGTTTTGGGCTCAACTTCTTCTGGGATTGGAAGTAGCTAGTGGCAACATCATCTGTCTTGACTATGAACTTGGAGCCCAATAGATAGTGCCTCCATGTGCGTAAGCAATGGATGATAGCCGTCATCTCCTTCTCTTGCACCGTGTACCTCCGTTCGGTGTCATTAAGTTTGCGACTTTCGTAGGCAATAGGATGTCCATCCTGCATGAGCACGCCTCTAATGGCAAAGTCAGAAGCATCGGTGTGCACTTCATAAGGCTTGGTGTGGTCTGGTAGCCCCAATACTGGCTCCTCTGTCACTGCCTTCTTCAAGTCTTCAAAGGCATCTTGGCATTCCTTTGACCATTCCCATGCCTTGTTCTTCTTTAGAAGGTTTGTGAGTGGTGCTGCCCTTGCTGAATATCCTTTCATGAACCGCCGATAATAATTCACAAGACCAAGGAATGACCTTAGCTCGGTCACTTCGGTAAGAGCCTCCCATTCTTGTATAGCCCGCACCTTGTCTTCTTCCATCATGAGCATCCCATCCTTAATCTTGTGCCCCAAGAATGATACTTCATTCATTGCAAAGGAGCACTTCTCCTTCTTCACATAGAGCTCATTTTCTTTCAACACCCTAAACACCGTTCGTAGGTGGTCTACATGGTCCTCCAAGGTATTACTATAGACCACGATGTCATCCAAGTAGACCACTACGAAACGGTCCAAGTAAGGATGAAAGACCTTGTTCATAAGAGTGCAAAATGTGGCTGGGGCATTAGTGAGGCCAAATGGCATTACTACGAACTCAAATGAGCCATATCGAGTAGTGCAAGTAGTTTTTGGCTCATCCCCAACAGCTATCCTTACTTGGTAGTAGCCAAATCTTAAGTCTAGTTTAGTGAAGTATCCTTCCAAGTTGATCAAATAAATCAGCAATTAAAGGAATAGGATACTTGTTTTTGATGGTTACCTTGTTAAGCGCCCGATAGTCAATGCATAAGCGAAGAGAACCGTCCTTCTTCTTTTGGAATAGCACCGGAGCACCATAGGGAGCTTTGGATGGTTGAATGTAGCCAGCATCCAACAAGTCTTTTAGTTGCCTCCTGAGTTTCTCCAACTCTGGTGGTGCCATCCTGTAAAGCGCCTTGGCGGGTGGTGCTGTGCCTGGCTCCAACTCGATCTTATGATCCACCTCCCTCCTAGGTGGTAGTTTCTTTGGTAGCTCGGGCGGCATCACTTCCTTGTACTTGTGCAGTACCATTTCTATCTCCTTGGGTATGGACCCCTTTGGCACATCCTTCTTTTCCTCTGCCATGGTTGCAAGGTAGGTTGCTTCTCCCCTCTTGAACCCTTTCTTTATTTGCATGGCTGAGAGCATTGGGGTCTTGAACCCTTTTCCAGCTGTAGTCTGCACTACACATGGTGCTTTCTCTTCCAAAACGGCCACGGAATGTAGAAATGGTAGTGGGACTGCCTTGACCTTCCCCAAGAAGTCCATGCCAACGACAACTTTGAAGTCATCCATGGGTGCCACTGTAAGGTCAATCTTGACACTCCATGTGCCAATGCCGATGTCCACTCCACGTGCCACTCCATGTAGGGGCCTAGCCTCCGAATTGACTGCTTTAAGCCACCCTGATTCCTTGGTGGCTTTGAGTTCCAGCCTTTTTGCCTCATCCACAGAGACAAAGTTGTGTGTAGCTCCAGTATCCACCATAGCATGAGTGGTCTTCCCATTGAGGCACACTTCTACATACATTAGACCCTTATCCCCTTGGGTCGGTGTAGTTGGCTTCGACTTGATGGCGTTGAGAAGTTGTAGAGATCCCATGTAGGGAGTTTCCTCTTTCTCTCGCTCTTCGATCATGGCATTGAGGGCTTGTCTCTTGGGACAGTCTCCTGCCCAATGTGGCCCATCGCATAAGAAGCAGTTGGTCTTGGGCTTGAACTTGCCTTTGTCCTTGAATTGATACTTGGCTTTGTCTTTCCCCTCTTTGCCAGTAGGGGGCTTGTTGTGCCCCTCTTTCCGTTAGAACCCCTTGTCCTTATCTCCCCCACCTTTATGATAGCTATCCTTGGATGTCTTGGCCTTGTTATCTATCCTTTTATACTCAATGAGGGACTCTGTTACTGCCACAGCCGAGGTAAGATCCTGCACTCCGCGGCGACGCAGTTCTTGCTCCGCCCATGGTTGTAGGTTGCCCAAGAAGTTGAAGAGTAGTTCTTCATCAGTCATACTTGGGACTTCAAGCATGAGAGTAGAGAATTCTTTTACATAGTCCCGAATAGACGATGTGTGCTTAAGCTTCTTCAAGCTCTTTCTGGCTTGATAGGCCATATCCTCAGGATAGAATTGTTTCTTAAGTTCTTTCTTAAAATCATCCCAAGTAGCTATAGTGCACGTACCTCTTTCAATGTCAGCATGCCTCCTACGCCACCATAGTGTTTCTGTGTCGGTGAGATAAATGACTGCGGTCCGTACTTTGGCATCTTCTTCTGTTACCGCCATCGCTTCGAAGTACCTTTCCATGTGCCACAAGTAGTTGTCCACCTCCTTGGCATCCCTCTTTCCATCAAAGGGTTTTGGCTTCGGCACCTCCACCTTGGACGTCCCCGGCAAAGTCACAGCTCCCCCAGCTATGGCCTTCTTGCACATCGCCACGTCTTGGGGCACCTTCACCAAGCGGGCTTCAAACTGCGCGAGCATCTCCAACACCTTGGCTTGGAAGGAGTCATTGGCCACTTGTGCATCATGTACCACGGAGTTGATGGTGGAAAGCATGCCATCGTGGAGTTCCTTGATCTCCCTATTGAGACCCTCCACCTCTTGTTCAAGGCTTTGCTCCAACACATCAAGACGCTCCCCCGAGTCGCCCATGGCTAACTCCACCTTGGCAAGCCGTGCATCCATGGTGGCAACAGCATCTCGTGACTTATCCTTCCTTCCCTTCGCAGGTTCCCTTCCACGGGCCTGCTCAGTGACAGTTTCCTCTACACCGGATGACATTGTTGTCTTCTCTTCCTTGTCTTGAACCTGCTCTGATACCAACTGTCACGGACTTGGTTCTTTCCAAGCTAACCGTGCGGCACCTAGACGATCTCAAGTCTCACTTGATGATTCTAAGTCAGCCTAACTCACACACTTGTAGGAAAGAGAAGTTGAGAACACAAGAGAATTTGAGAGAATGCCTTTGTATTCACACTTGAGATAAAGCTTACAACTCTTGGTAGTTTGGGCAAATGAGGCCCTCCCCCTTTTATAGGTTACAATGAACATTCTAGAACAAAAAGGATGGAGAGTGTTCTAGACACTTCCTTCTACTACATCTAGTAGACTATTCTAGAATACACAAGTATTATGTACAAGATTCTAGAGTTATATACAATGCTCTACAAGACTCTAAGAAATTCTAGAATCTTCCAGAAATCTCCAGAGCCTCCTAGGTCTTCCTTAGTAAGGGATAGCTTCAGATTTTGCCTGTCTGTGAGACAAGGCTAAGGCATGGCACGTTGGGCAACGCTGTGGCATGGCATGCTGGGCAACGCCGTGGCAAGGCATGCGGGCCGAGGCCGTGGCATGACATGCGGGGCGAGGCCGTAGCAAGGCATGCGGGCCGGTGCCGTGGCAAGACATGCGGGCCGGTGCCGTGGCATGGCATGCAGGCCGCGGCTGTGGCATGGTACATCGACCGAGATTAAGGCATTGCATGTCGGCCAAGGCTAAGACACACCACGTTGGGCAACACAGTGGCATGGCATGCTGGGCGACGCCGTGGCAAGGCATGCGGGTCGGGGCCGTGGCATAGCATGCGGGCTGGGGCCGTGTCATGGCGCGCTGGGCAACGCTATGGCATTCTGGCCGAGGCCGTGGCGTGGCAAGCGGGCCGAGGCCGTGGCGTGGCATTCCGGCCTTGGCATGCCGGGCAACGCTGTTGCATGGCATGCGGGCCGTGGCCGTGGCATGGCATGCGGTCTGGGGCCGTGGCATGGCATGCGGTCTGTGGCCGTGGCATGGCGCACTAAGCAACGCTGTGGAATGCTGGCCGAGGCCGTGGCATGGTAAGCGGGCCGAGGTCGTGGAATAGCATTCTGACCTTGGCATGCCGGGCAACGCTGTGGCACGGCATGCGGGCCGTGGCCGTGGCATGGCATGCGGTCTGGGGCCGTGGCATGGCATACGGGCCGAGGCTGTGGCTTGGCATTCCGGCCTTGGCATACAGGCCAACGCTGTGGCACGGCATGCGGGCCGAGGACTTGGCATGGCATGTTGGCCAAGGCTGAGGCATGGCACGCCGGGCAACGCGGTGGCATGGCATGCTGGGCAACACCGTGGCAAGGCATGCGGGCCGAGGCCGTGGCACGGCATGCGGACTGAGGCCGTGGCATGGCATTCCGGACTTGGCATGCTGGGCAACGCTGTGGCATGTCATGCTGGCCGAGGCCGTGGCATGGCATGTTGGCCAAGGCTAAGGCATGGCACGCTGGGCAACGCCGTGGCATGGCATGCGGGTCGGGGCCGTGGCATGGCATGCGGGCCGAGGCCGTGGCGTGGCATGTTGGCCAAGGCTATGGCATGGCACGCTGGGCAACGCAGTGGCGTAGCATGCTAGGCAACGCCATGGCAAGGCATGCCGGCCGAGGCCAGGGCATGGCATGCTGGTCGAGGCCGTGCCGTGGCATGCGGGCCGAGACCGTGCCGTGGCATTCCACCCCTGGCATGCTGGGCAACGCCGTAGCATGCCCTGTGGGCCGAGGCCGTGGCATGGCATGTTGGCCAAGGCTAAGGCATGGCACGCTGGGCAACGCTGTGGCATGGCATGCTGGCCACGGCGTGCAAGACATGCTGGCCGAGGCCGTGGCATGGCTTGGCATGCAGGCCAACGCTGTGGCACGGCTTGCGGGCAAAGGACGTGGCATGGCATGTTGGCCAAGGCTAAGGCATAGCACACCGGGCAACGCGGTGGCATGGCATGCTGGGCAACGCTGTGACAAGCCATGCGGGCCGAGGCCGTGGCATGGCATTCTGGCCTTGGCATGCTAGGCAACGCCCTGGCAAGGCTTGCTGGGCAACACTGTGGCATGGCATATGGGCCGAGGCCGTGGCATGGCATATGGGCCGAGGCTAAGGCATGGCATGCTGGGCAACGCCGTGGCATGGCATGCTAGGCAACGCCGTGGCAAGGCATGCGAGCTGAGGCCGTGGCATGGCGTGCTGGCCGAGGACGTGGCATGCCGTGCTGGCCGAGGCCGTGGCATGCCGTGCTGGCCGAGGCCGTGGCATGACGTGCTGGCCAAGTCCGTGGCCTGGCATGCTGGGC
>NC_138972.1:1987500-1990000 GCF_055761805.1 Camellia sinensis | reverse complement strand
ACCCCCCGAAGGACTAAGAAGCCCGATGAACGTGCGACAACATTTAGAGAAGCCGAGCAAGCACCGGTTAGCGCGAATGCAAATAACAAACGCAACAGGCAACTTTCGAGGGACATACTTCTCGCAACAAGGTTCCACTAGGAAAGCACAGGCAACTCGTTCGCAAGTCAAAGCCAACCAAATGGCAATTTAACCGAGGGACATGCATTTCGCAAGGCAACTTGTACAATTACCCGAGCGACATGGCATGCTTGCCAAGGCCGTGTTATGATATGCTGTTAGCCAAGGCCAGGGCATGCCATGCTACTGGCCAAGGCCGTGGCAAGGCATGCTGATGGCCAAGGCCGTGGCAAGGCATGCCACGCTGCTGGCCAAGGCCGTGGCATGGCATGACATGCTGCTGGACAAGGCCGTGGCAAGGCATGTTGCTGGCCAAGGCGTTGGAATGGCATGATGCTGCCCAAGGCCGGGGCGTTGGCATGGCATGCTGCTGGCCAAGGCTTTGGCTTGCCCTGCTGCTGGCATGGCATGCTGTTGGCCAAGGCCGTGGCATGGCCTGCCGCTGGCCAAGGTCGTGGCATGACATGTTTGCCAAGGTCGGGCATGGCATGCTTCTAGCCAACGCTTTGGCATGGCATGGTGCTGGCCAAGGCCGGGGCATGGCATGCTGCAGGCCAAGGCCAGGGCATGACATGCTTGCCAAGGCTGGGGCATGGCATGCTGCTGGCCAAGGCCGGGGCATGGCATGCTGCCAAGGCTGGGGCATGGCATGCTGCTGGCCAAGGACTAGGCATGGCATGCTGCTGGCCAAGGCCGTGGCATGACATGCTTGCCAAGGCCGGGGCATGGCATGCTGCTGGCCAAGGCTGGGGCATGGCATGCTGCTGGCCAAGGCCGTGGCATGGCATGTTGCTGGCCAAGGCCGTGGCATGACATGCTTGCCAAGGCTGGGGCATGGCATGCTGCTGGCCAAGGCTTTGGCATGCCATGTTGCTGGCCAAGGCTGTGGCATGGCATGCTGTTGGCCAAGGCCGTGGCATGACATGCTTGCCATGGCTGGGGCATGGTATGCTGCTGGCCAAGGCTGGAGCATGGCATGCTGCTGGCCAAGGACTAGGCATGGCATGCTACTGGCCAAGTCCGTGGCATGACATACTTGCCAAGGCTGGGGCATGGCATGCTGCTGGCCATGGCTGGGGCATGGCATGCTTCTGGCCAAGGCTGTGGCATGGCATGCTACTGGCCAAGGCCGGGGCATGACATGCTGGCCAAGGCCGTGGCATGGCATGCTGCTGGCCAAGGCCGGGGCATGACGTGCTGCTGGCCAAGGCTTTGGCATGCCATGTTGCTAGCCAAGGCCGACGGGCCACCGCCACCACCGCGGGCCGCCACCCTACACATCCCGTGCTTGGCTATGTAGTTTCGATGCCACAAGCCAAGCGATGGCATGTGCCAAGCGCCCGCCTAGGCATAGGCGTGGCTTGTGGCCTGGCCATGCTGGCCAGCCTTAAGGGAGGTGCCCCCCCCTTATAGTAGCCTGTTAAGCCCTTTTTTCTTCTGGCAAGAGGAAACATCACCTATGCTCGAGGAGTCATAATGGGGTTTTTTTTTTAAAGTAACGTTTTTTTGCAAGAATTTTCAACATAAAAGTTGAAGGAAATAATTTAAGACACCATAAAAAAAAATTGAAAGAAAATATTTTGCTCAAAGGAGCTTGAGTTTGCTCGGAGGAGCATTGGCAGAGGCCATTTGAGAAGAGGGCTTGGCATTTCAAGAGCATTGGCAAGGGGTAGAGTTAGAGACGCTCAGAGGAGCTTTGGCAGAGGCCATTTTTAGAGGGAAGCTTGGCTAAGGAGTTAGACGTTGAAGGTAGGCCATCAACACAGAGGTGTTGGACTCATCAGAGGAGCCGGTACACGTACTGTAGCATCAGCTTTGTGCTACATCAATGAGGACATTGATGGTTGAAATTGAGGAGAGTGTCACGGGTTGCCTTGCAAGGCCAACTCCATGACGTTTCGCTCGCGGTGGTATGGCCATTTGAGTGCTCAAGAGTGGCCGTTGGAAGTGCCCCAACGTGGCCTAACATTGGCCCCAACTAGCCTAAGTCATGTAGGCCACAAATAGCCAGCAAATGGCAAGGCCACAGCCCGTGCCAGCAGCAGCAAACAGCGCTGCCAGCAGCAGCAAAATACAGCAACAGCAGCCAGCAGTGCTTACGTTTGGCGCATTGTTTCGGCATCGAAACGGAGGAGTTTTAGGCTGAAATTTTTACTGAAGATAGGTCTTAGGGGAGGTGTTTTCCCGACCAAGTTTTTTGATTTTTCGAAATTTGTGGAATTTATGAAAAATCATTATGACTCCTCGGACATGTATGATGTTTCCTCCTGTTAGATGAAAAAGGGCTTAACAAGCTACTATAAAAGGGGTATGGTGTGCTACCTACCTGCCTCCCCGCCCAAACTAGGCTTGAAGTGAGCAACCTTGGGGCAACTCAAGG